>NC_041387.1:79411790-79416607 GCF_002162155.2 Triticum dicoccoides
TGCCCCTGCTCCTCCCTCCTCTAGCCACTCCTCCTCCTCCATCAACAGCACCTCCTCCCTGTGCAACCCCTCTTCCCCCCCTCCTCTCCCCTCCTCCCTCCACAGCCCCTCCTCCCTCCATAGATTTAGTTGATAGTATAGATAGGTAGAATGTAGTTTTTTTAATAGTATAGATAGGTAGAATTTTGTAGAATGTAGGTTTTTTGAATAGTATAGATAGGTATAATTTTAGTTGATATGTAACACTTTGATTGTAGAATGTAGATTTTTTGAATAGTATAGTTAGGTAGAATTTTGTTGTAGAAGGTAGATATAAATTTTTAGTAACAAAATTTTAGTAAAAAAATTAGTAATATAAATTTTTAGGTATAAAACCTTTTGGATTATAGAAATGTATTGGAATGCTATATGACAAATTTGTAGGATCAAAATTAGTAATAGGAATTTCAGCAATCGACTCTAGGTTATATTGTGAAATTAGGGCATTTTTCTACGGTTCAAGAAGTGGATAGTAAGTTATATTCAAATTGGATATTTACTTGATAGCTTATAGGGTTTCACTAAGTCCTGAAATGAGGATAATAATGTTTTTGTTTATATTTTTTTTATGTAGAAATCAAGTATTTGCCCCTGCCTCATCCACGTAGTCGACCCCATCGTCGACCCCTTAAGACCTCTAGGTGAGAATAACCAAATCCCCATGTTGTTGATATAGATGATAATGTGTTGTAAATGTCGATGATGAAAATGCTAGTGCTAGTCGCCATGTCATTGACGTCGATGATGATGCATTCTGAATATAGAGGATGTCTTGGTGTTCTTGTTTGCAACGTACCTCCGAGTGGCCTATGTTTTGCCGGAATGTTGATTTGTTTCCGTTCCAGCAAATTTCAGGCACTCGATATGTCCTGTCTTTAGCAAAGGTCATGCCGAATTTTTTCATGAATTTTAGCATGACTTGTGCTACAATGTAGGACATATCGAGTGCTTGTGATTTGCCAGAACGAGAACTCAATGATATTTCGGCAAAACATAAGGCATTTTTCTATGTCATTGCTCGATATATGGAACGTGTTGACTTTAGGCCTGTTTCGGCTCCTTGTGTGTCTTTCAGTGAGGGAGAGTGTGTCCAACATATATATATATATATATATATATATATATATATATATATATATATATATATATATATATATATATATGAGCGGAAGAATCCGAACTGTTATCGTGGGGGTCGCTTCTCCTTCTTTTTTGTGTGCTAGATATTTGTAATGCACTAGGGAAAGGAGGAGTAGCGACCATCACCGACGGTCGCAATATTAGAGAGGGAGTACCCACCATATACGTGAGATGAGAGTTTAGGAAGGAAGACTCGACAGATCTAAAGTCAACCCGTTGCATATTGACTAATAGTGGTCTATGTGTTGAGTTTCCTGGTAGTTACCTTCGATTGATTTTCAATGTTTCAACTATGAACATAGGAAATATCTGACGATGAAAAGGAATTCGTTATGTGTGAATACTGCGAAGACGAGCGAGGCCTGAGAACAAGCCTCACCTAGTTGGTGGTAGGCGCTTCAGCATCATGCTGGATGAGACCTTCAAAGTGGATACTGTAAGTCACAATGACAAGTTTTTTTTGTAATTAAGCATGGCTTGTTCTTCTTTTGCTTCAACTTATAATTTAAATTTTTTACAATTCTACTAGCATATCCCCTACCATGCAAGATTTTATGTCTTGGATAAGATTGGTTTCAGTACTATGGAAAGTATGGAGGTGAAGAGAGTTCACTTGAGGACCGACCATGATTATAATGTTGCCGTAAAATTATACAATACAGAGAACCACTCCTATTTTGAATGCTCAAATTGGAAAGCACTATGCAAGGCATATGCATTTGAGCCTAATATGCTGATCACCTTTGATATTTGTCCGGAAGATGAAATTGAAGGTAATATTGACATCTGGGTCGATGTGCAGATGCCTCCAGTTCTACCTATATGTGAGTTTCTCAACCATATTTATTAAGGTTATATTGTTTATTTAAAAATAGTTGACAACTAATTTCTTTTAACAACTTATTTCCATTAATTCAAGCAAACATTTCCGGCTCTTGGTCGACAACACCTACTACTGTCCCGGGGCTGAACTAAACTGCGAGGAGATAAGTCATTATGTTTCATGGCTTGAGGATCTTGATATTGTCAAGAAAGGTTATTTTCCTGGACTTTGAAATATTAGTACTCGATATGTGCGACCACTAGTGTGCGTATTGAACTACGATCACATATATTTAGGAAAGATGGTAAGATTTTTACTATTTGTCCTCAGTGCATCTGTTGCATACATTATTTTTAAGCTAAACTTCATTGCTAAGTATGGGACTCCCGATGAATGTTGTGCCTCGTTGGATCGAGCCTAAAGGTCGCATGACAATGATTAGCTTACGGCCAAGACATCCTACATTGAACATGAGTGCATTCATGATTTCTCAAAGCGAGCAAGTCTTAATAGTCAAAGAGTCTGGCAAAATTATGAAGGATCATAGGAGAGAAGTACTAGGGGGCAGCAATCAGAAGTGCAACCCACAATTAGGAGACAGGTTCATCTGCATTCTCCAATATGATGAAGCAGGAGTGCTACACATGTTTTATGCTTTTTAACTGAGAGAGAGCAGCAGGAGTGATTAGCTAGCTAGAATGAGTTTGAAGATGATGATGCGCTACACTATGACTATGATGATTAAATAGCTAGTCTTGGTGGTAATGACTATGATGATTATTATTAGCTAGTGTTGGTGGTGATTAGATAGCTACATTATGACTATGATGATTAAATAGTGTTGGTGGTAATGACTATGCTGATTATTAGCTAGTGTTGTTGGTGATGATATGATGTAAGAGTTTTTATATTAATATGATAATGATGTTGATCATGATTATCATGATGATTTTTTTATTATGATCATGATTAGTTATTATATCATTGGTGGAAGGAACGCGGATTAGATTCATGTGGATGGATCAAAAGTGACCAAAAGTTGAATTAGTAGGATCGTCGTCCTAATTCAACTTTTGATTCATTCAAATGAATCTAATCCATGTTTATTCCTCACAATGATATGTTAATACATCATGGACATAATGATATAACAACCTCCTAATTGGTACTGTATCAAAATTTGTATAACGACGTATAAATACACTAAAAATAAAAAACAGAATACTAGTAGCGCTGGATTGGAAGCACGCTACTAATAGTTAGATTAGCAGTAGCGCTGGAAATTACACACGCTACGACTATACGTCCTAGCAGTAGCATGTGTTACCGGCGCTACTGCTAAGAAGCAGCTATATCGCCTTACTAGTAGCACTGGACCGCGCACTACTAGTAGGCATTAAACCCACGCTACTACTAGGCTTTTCGCTAGTAGTGCGCTATTGAACCCCTGCATCGATATGAAGAACCTGCCACAAAATTTTGCCATTGCGTTTGCACGAAAAGAAACCCTAACCTCGCCATCCCAGGGAGTTGGCAGGAATCTACACTGGAGTCGGTCTAATCTGTCCCGAAGGACGTAGAGCATCGCAGTCTAGAAGATTGATTCGAAGAAGAAGCACTGCCATCCGTCCAAGCACCAGCGCTGCAAGGACTAAAACTCTAACCTATCTACTAGTCAAAGCCGAGGCACCATGATTTTCCTCCCCGCCATCGGTTTCCAGATGGCGGGCGGAGGGGAGGTGAATCCACATGATCACCAATGAAGATCGAGGGAAGGAAAGCTTTGAAGGAAATATGCCCTAGAGGCAATAATAAAGTTATTATTTATTTCCTTATTTCATGATAAATGTTTATTATTCATGCTAGAATTGTATTAACCGGAAACTTAGTACATGTGTGAATACATAGACAAAACATATTGTTCCTAGTATGCCTCTATTTGACTAGCTCGTTAATCAAAGATGGTTAAGTTTCCTAACCATAGACATGTGTTGTCATTTGATAAACAGGATCACATCATTAGGAGAATGATGTTATGGACATGACCTATCCGTTAGCTTAGCATTATGATCGTTACAGTTTCATTGCTACTGCTTTCTTCATGACTTATACAAGTTCCTCAGACTATGAGATTATGCAACTCCCGAATACCAGAGGAACACTTTGTGTGCTACCAAACGTCACAACGTAAAAGGGTGATTATAAAAGTGCTCTACAGGTGTCTCCGAAGGTGTTTGTTGGGTTGGCATAGATCGAGATTAGGATCTGTCACTCCGTGTTCCGGAGAGGTATCTCTGGGCCCTCTCGGTAATACTTATCACTATAAGCCTTGCAAGCATTGTGACTAATGAGTTAGTTACGGGATGAAGTACTACGGAACGAGTAAAGAGACTTGCCAGTAATGAGATTTAACTAGTTATGATGATACCGACGATCGAATCTCGGGCAAGTAACATACCGATGACAAAGGGAACAACGTATGTTGTTATGCGGTTTGACCGATAAAAGATCTTCATAGAATATGTAGGAATCAACATGAGCATCCAGGTTCCGCCATTGGTTACTGACCGGATATGAGTCTCGGTCATGTCTACATAGTTCTCGAACCCATAGGGTCTGCACACTTAATGTTCGATGACGATTGGTATTATGAGTTTATGTGATTTGATGTACCGAAGGTTGTTCGGAGTCCCGGATGTGATCACGTACATGAAGAGGAGTCTCAAAATGGTCGAGACATAAAGATTGATATATTGGACGGCTATGTTAGGACACCGGAAGTGTTCCGGAGAAGTTTCAGATAAAACTGGAGTAC
>NC_041387.1:79416912-79441513 GCF_002162155.2 Triticum dicoccoides
GGGGGGGTACCGGAACCCCCTGGGGGGACTATTGGGCCTCATGGGCCAAGTGGTGGAAGAGAGGAGGCAGACCAAGGTGTTGCGCACGGCCCCCTAGCCCAAACCGAGTTGGACTAGGGGTCCCGACCCCCTTTCCTTCTCTTCTTCCCCTCCTTCCTTCTCCACCTAGTTGGACTACGAAAGGAGGGAAACCTACTCCTACATGGAGTAGGACTCCCCCCTAGGGCGCGCCCCTTGAGGCCGGCCGCCCCTCCTCTCCTCCTTTATATATGGGGGAGGGGGCACCCCGTAGACACACAAGTTGATCTTTAGCCGTGTGCGGTGCCCCCTCCACAGTTTTCCACCTCGGTCATATCGTCGTAGTGCTTAGGAGAAGGCCTGCGCCGGTAACTTCATCATCACCATCACCACGCCGTCGTGCTGATGGAACTCTCCCTCGGCCTTAGCTGGATCTAGAGTTCGAGGGACGTCACCGAGCTGAACGTGTGTAGATCGCTAAGGTGTTGTGCGTTCGGTACTTGATCGGTTGGATCACGAAGACGTTCAACTACATCAACCACGTAACATAACGCTTCCGCTTTCGGTCTACGAGGGTACGTGGACACACTCTCCCCCTCGTTGCTACGCATCACCTAGATAGATCTTCCGTGATCATAGGTTTTTTTTTGAAATTACCATGTTCCCCAACAGTGGCATCCGAGCCAGGTCTATGCGTAGATGTTATATGCACGAGTAGAACACAAAGAGTTGTGGGCGATAATAGTCATACTGCTTACCAGCATGTCATACTTTGATTTGGCGGTATTCTTCGATGAAGCGGCCCGGACCGACATTACATGACCGCGTTCATGAGACTGGTTCTACCGACGTGCTTATGCACATAGGTGGCTGGCGGGTGTCTGTTTCTCCAACTTTAGTTGAATCGAGTGTGGCTATGCCCGGTCCTTGTTGAAGGTTAAAACAGCACACTTGACGAAAAAATGTTGTGGTTTTGATGCGTAGGTAAGAATGGTTCTTGTTAGAAGCCCGTAGCAGCCACGTAAAACTTGCAACAACAAAGTAGAGGATGTCTAACTTGTTTTTGCAGGGCTTGTTGTGATGTGATATGGTCAAGGCATGATGTGATATAAATTGTTGTATGAGATGATCATGTTTTGTGACAAAGTTATCGGCAATTGACAAGAGCCATATGGTTGTCGTTTTATTGTATGCAATAAAATAGCCATGCAATTGTTTTACTTTATCACTAAGCATTAGCGATAGTCATAGTAACAATAGTTGGCGAGACGAAAACGATGCTACGATGGAGATCAAGGTGTCGCACCGGTGACGATGGAGATCATGACGATGCTTCGGTGATGGAGATCATGAGCACAAGATGATGATGGCCATATCATGTCACATATTTTGATTGCATGTGATGTTTATCTTTTATGCATCTTATTTTGCCTAGTATGGCGGTAGCATTATAAGATGACCCCTTACTAAATTTCAATGTACAAGTGTTCTCCCTGAGTTGCACCGTTGCTACAGTTCGTCGTACCGAGACACCACGTGATGATCAGGTGTGATAAGCTCTATGTTCACATACAACATGTGCAAGCCAGTTTTGCACACGCAGAATACTCGGGTTAAACTTGATGAGCCTAGCATATGCAGATATGGCCTCGGAACACTCAGACCGAAAGATCGAACATGAATCATATAGTAGATATGATCAACATAGTGATGTTCACCATTGAAAACTACTGCATCTCACGTGATTATGAGACATGGTTTAGTTGATTTGGATCACGTGATCATTTAGATGACTAGAGGGATGTCTATCTAAGTGGGATTCTTAAGTAATATGATTAATTCAACTTTAATTTATCATGAACTTAGTCTTGATAGTTATTTTCCATGTCTATGTTATTGTAGATGAATGGCCCGTGCTACTGTTCCTTTGAATTTTAATGCATTCCTAGAGAAAGCTAAGTTGAAAGATGACGACAGCACCTACACGGACTGGGTCCGTAACTTGAGGATTATCCTCATTGCTGCACAGAAGAATTACATCCAGGAAGCACCGCTGGGTGCCAGGCCTGCTGCAGATGCTACTGATGTCGTTAAGAACGTCAGGAAGAGCAAAGCTGATGACTACTCGATAGTTTAGTGTGCCATGCTTTACAACTCAGAATCGAGACCTCAAAGACGTTTTGAACTTCATGGAGCATATGAGATGTTACAAAAGTTGAAGTTAATATTCCAAGCAAATGCCCGAGTTGAGAGATATGAAGTCTCCAACAAGTTCTACAACTGAAAAATGGAGGAGAATAGTTGTATCAGTGAACACATACTCAGAATGTCTGGGTACCATAACCACTTGACTCAGTTGGGAGTTAATCTTCCTGATGATAGTATCATTGACAGAGTTCTTTAATCACTGCCACCAAGCTATAAAGGCTTTGTGATGAAATATAATATGTAAGGGATGAACAAGACTATTCCCGAGCTCTTCGCAATGCCAAAGGCAGCGGAGGTAGAAATCAAAAAGGAGCATCAAGTGTTGATGGTCAACAAGACCACTAGTTTCAATAAAAAAGGTAAAGCGAAGAAGGGGAACTTCAAGAAGAATGGCAAGAAAGTTGCTGGTCAAGAGAAGAAACCCAAGTCTAGACCTAAGCCTGAAACTGAGTGCTTCTACTGCAAAGGGACTGGTCACTGGAAGCGGAACTGCCCCAAGTATTTGGCGGATAAAAAGGATGGCAAAGTCAAAAGGTATATTTGAAATACATGTTATTGAGGTGTACCTTACTAATACTCGTAGTAGTGCCTGGGTATTAGATACTGGTTCTGTTACTCATATTTGCAACTTGGAATAGGGGCTACGGATTAAACAAAGATTAGCTAAGGACGAGGTGATGATGCGCATGGGAAATGGTTCCAAGGTCGATGTGATCACCGTCGGCATGCTACCTCTACATCTACCATCGGGATTAGTTTTGGACCCGAAAAATTGTTATTTGGTGCCAGCATTGAGCATGAACATTATATCTGGATCTTGTTTGATGCGAGACGATTATTCATTTAAATCAGAGAATAATGGTTCTTATATTTATATGAGTAATATCTTTTATGGTCATGCACCCTTGCTGAGTGGTCTATTTTTGTTGAATCTCGACGGTGATGATACACATGCTCATAATATTGATGCTAAAAGATGCAAAGTTAATAATGATAGTGCAACTTATTTGTGGCACTGTAGTTTGGGTCATATCGGTGTAAAGCGCATGAAGAAACTCCATGCTGATGGACTTTTGGAATCACTTGATTATGAATCACTTGGTGCTTGCGAACCGTACCTTATGGGCAAGATGACTAAAACTCCGTTCTACGGAACAATGGAATGAGCTACTGACTTATTGGAAATAATACATACCGATGTATGCGGTCCAATGAGTGTTGAGGCTCGTGGCGGGTATCGTTATTTTCTTACCTTCACAGATGATTTGAGCAGATATGGTTATATCTACTTAATGAAACATAAGTATGAAACATTGTAAAAGTTCAAAGAATTTCAGAGTGATGTGGAAAATCATCGTAACAATAAAATAAAGTTTCTATGACCTGATCATGGAGGAGAATATTTGAGTTACAAGTTTGGTCTCATTTGAAACAACATGGGATAGTTTCACAGTTAACGCCACCTGGAACACCACAACGAAATGGTGTGTCTGAACGTCGTAACCATACTTTATTGGATATGGTGCGATCTATGATGTCTCTTACTGATTTACTGCTATCGTTTTGGGGTTATGCTTTAGAGACGGTTGCATTCACTTTAAATAGTTCACCATCAAAATCCGTTGAGACAACACCTTATGAACTGTGGTTTGGCAAGAAACCAAAGTTGTCGTTTCTTAAAGTTTGGGGCTGCGATGCTTATGTGAAAAAGCTTCAAACTGATAAGCTCGAACCAAAATTCGAGAAGTGCGTATTCATAGGATACCCAAAGGAGACAGTTGGGTACACCTTCTATCACAGATCCGAAGGCAAAATATTTGTTGCTAAGAATGGATCCTTTCTAGAGAAGGAGTTTCTCTCGAAAGAAGTGAGTGGGAGGAAAGTGGAACTTGATGAGGTAATTGTACCTTCTCCCTTATTGGAAAGTAGTTCATCACAGAAAATAGTTCCAGTGATTCCTACACCAATTAGTGAGGAAGCTAATGATGATGATCATGAAGCTTCAGATCAAGTTACTACTGAACCTCGTAGGTCTTCCAGAGTAAGATCTGCACCAGAGTGGTACGGTAATCCTATTCTGGAAGTCATGTTACTAGATCATGGTGAACCTACGAACTATGAGGAAGTGATGATGAGCCCAGATTCCGTGAAATGGCTTGAGACCATGAAATCTGAGATGGAATCCATGTATGAGAACAAAGTGTGGACTTTTGTGGACTTGCCCGATTATAGGCAAGCCATAGAAAATAAATGGATCTTCAGGAAGAAGACCGATGCTGACGTTAATGTTACTGTCTACAAAGCTCGACCTGTTGCGAATGGTTTTCGTCAAGTTCAAGGAGTTGACTACGATGAGACTTTCTCACCCGTAGCGATGCTTAAGTCTGTCTGAATCATGTTAGCGATTGCCGCATTTTGTGATTATGAAATATGGCAGATGGACGTCAAAACTGCATTCCTGAATGGATTTCTGGAAGAAGAGTTGTATACGATGCAACCAGAAGGTTTTATCGATCCTAAGGGTGCTAACAAAGTGTACAAGCTCCAGTGATCCATTTATGGACTGGTGCAAAGCCTCTCAGAGTTGGAATAAACGCTTTGATAGTGTGATCAAAGCATATGGTTTTATACAGACTTTTGGAGAAGCCTGTATTTACAAGAAAGTGAGTGGGATCTCTATAGCATTTCTAATATTATATGTGAATGATATATTGTTGATTGGAAGTGATATAGAATTTCTGGATAGCATAAAGGGATACTTGAATAAGAGTTTTTCGATGAAAGACCTCGGTGAAGCTACTTACATATTGGGCATCAAGAGCTATAGATATATATCAAGACGCTTAATTGGACTTTCACAAAGCACATACCTTGATAAAGTTTTGAAGAAGTTCAAAATGGATCAGTCGAAGAAAGGGTTCTTGCCTGTGTTACAAGGTGTCAAGTGGAGTCAGACTCAAAGCCTGACCACTGCAGAAGATAGAGAGAAAATGGAAGTCATTCCCTATGCTTCAGCCATAGGTTCTATCATGTATGCAATGCTGTGTACCAGACCTGATGTGTGCCTTGCTATAAGCATAGCAGGGGGGTACCAAAGTAATCCCGGAGTGGAGCACTAGACAGCGGTCAAGAACATCCTGAAATACCTGAAAAGGACTAAGGATATGTTTCTCATTTATGGAGGCGAAAAGGAGCTCGTCGTAAATGGTTATGTCGATGCAAGCTTCGACACTGATCCGGACGACTCTAACTCGCAAACCAGATACATATTTTTATTGAATGGAGGAGCTGCCAGTTGGTGCAGTTCCAAGCAGAGCAATGTGGCGGGATCTACATGTGAAGCGAAGTACATTGCTGCTTCGGAAGCAGCAAATGAAGGAGTTTGGATGAAGGTGTTCATATCCTATCTAGGTGTCCTACCTAGTGCATCGGGTCCTATGAAAATATTTTGTGACAATACTGGTGCAATTGCCTTGGCAAAGGAATCCAGATTTCACAAGAGAACCAAGCACATCAAGAGACGCTTCAATTCCGTCCGTCATCAAGTGTCGGAGGGGGACATAGAGATTTGCAAGATACATACAGATCTAAATGTTGCAGACCCGTTAACTAAGCCTCTTCCATGAGCAAAACATGATCAACACCAAAGCTCCATGGGTGTTAGAATAATTACTATGTAATCTAGATTATTGACTCTAGTGCAAGTGGAAGACTGAAGGAAATATGCCCTAGAGGCAATAATAAAGTTATTATTTATTTCCTTATTTCATGATAAATTCTAACATATAATGTTGCTAGCCAACTTTGTTCCTCGGTGATCCCTCGATTTGCTGCCTTCCTAGCCATTAGATCGTCCTGGTTTTGCGTCTGAGCCGTCAGATCTTCACCTCCTAGTAAATCTTGTTTTCACCCTACGGTTGTTTTTCCTGCCCAATGACGGGTGGGCTCGTCTCGTCCTCGTATTGGCTGGGTCAGCCGCGCTCGTGTGCGAGAGGGATTCGCCAGACAGCCCTGTGCGCCGCACCGCGTCTCGCCTCAAGTGGCGCAGGTCCCCAACCTCCATGGCCCCACCACACAAACCCTAGCCTCCCACGCCCCGCAGCGCCGCACTCCCTCCTCCTCCTCTGTCCTTCCTCGTCAGCCGCCGCCGCCGCTGTTCCACCTTGCTCCTCTCTGTTAGACGATCACGCCACTGCGAGGAAGCTGCCACGCGAGGGGACGACCGCCACCGTGAGCCAGGAGACGCCATTGGCGAGCCTCTGGGCAGGAAGCTGATGCGGAGGACGCAACAAGCCGCTAGGGTCTTGTCGCTAGAAGGTGGAGGAGTAGACGATCCCACCGGATCCGAGACGTGCGACACGGTGGTGAGCGTCTCCGGCAGCGGCGGCGGCCTACGGGCAAAGGGTGATGGCTAGGGTGCTCGATTCGATCCAGCGCCGGGAAGGGGGGGTAGAGGAACGACGAGGAAGGGGATGGGAAGGAGCTTCATGCCCGAAATCCAGTCACCCCGGGCCGTGCCTACATGAGCAGCGCCGCGGCTTGATGCTTCCCCGCCCGATGAGGAGGGCAAGCTAGGTGTTGACAATGGCAGCCCCAGGCCATCCGATCCGTCATCGCCGCCGTTATTTTGGTCGAGGCCGCCGTCGTCCACGTGCTCCTCATCACCCCCACGGCTGGACGCTGGTGAGGCCAGCCTCCCCTCCAAGTGCGGGTACTTCCCCGCTCCTTTCCGTGCTCTCTCTCTTCCCCTGATATATCTCTCTGTTGTACAAGGAAGCAAATTTGTTCAATTCTCAGTCTAGATTTAATGAAGAAAACTACGGTTCATACAATGCCAATGGATATGGATCCATCTTGCTGATTTGGAAGAAAACTGCAGTTCATACAATGCTAATTATGGATATGGATCCATCTAATATAGTTCTTCACAAAGCCCAAGAATCGCAAGGTCATGTACATGTAACAATGCAGGCTTAGAATTAGTCATGTATCCAAATTGTTCAGTTCGAGTTCAGTTATGAGCTTACAAGATCTCCTTAATGTGCAGGGCCCAATTGCTTTCGGGGTCATACTTTTTCTGGTCCTTATTGGCTGGCCTGTCTTCGGCATGATGACGAAGTCGTATGGCTTTGTGCTGCTATTCTGGTTATCCTCTATTATGCATTAATATGATCTTCTGATGTCTGTTTTTTAGTGTGCATTAAGAAATGGTAGAAACTTTTGGGTATTGTATCTGACTGGTACTGCATTTCCTCACAACAGCTTCTGGCCTGCTATTGTTGTTTACCTGCAAAAAAACCCCACCATCGGTTGGATTTTCCAGCACCCTTATTGTGATATCGGTAAGACCATACTTGGGGATTTGTTGTTGCTGAGCTTCCTAAATTTTCTTCGAGTCCAACCCAATTTGGTCACCACTTTATTTACATGGTCTTATTCTTGCGAGGGATTGTTTTTATTTTTTTAAGATTGATGAACTATATGACTAGATCCCAGCCCCCATTGTTCTTACTGCTGTTTCCTACTTCTGTAAGTAACCTTTACTGAGTGTTGTTAGGTCTTTAGCATAACACTCTAAATATTTAAGATAATAAGGATACCCTTAGATGACTGACCCTGTAATTAACCTTATTCAGTTTATGAACATATATGTATGCTATAGAGCATGAAATTGGGAAAATACAAATATGATTGGTGGTTGGTTCACCATTTAAAAATATGATCCACCAATTGTGTCTCAGTGATTTCTACTTGAGCTAAAACCATGCCAATAATTTTGGAACAATGGAGTACTTATTTGTTGTTGCGTATTTGATGGTTTGATAAAAATATCATGAAGGTTAAATCGGGCGTGGTTTTGATATATTTTTGTTACAAGATATTACAATGGCTTTCTAATTTGGAAATACCTATAATCGTTTTCTTCTAACTGCATGTGAGCCCACACTTTTGTAGACTACTTAGGATAGAGATGATATGAATGTGTGCAACAAAATTCTTTACTCGGGAATGGCTTGGTAGATCTCTCAACTATTCGGTTTCATCCGTAGGATTAAAATTTCTTCAACTTGCTCTCCTTCCACCTTAAATTTCTTTAAAATCGTTGTATTGACAAGTAGAAACAGTAGCTTGTTTGAATTATGTAAAGTTCATCCATGTAATAGTTGCCTCTTAAAGACTGCTGACAAAGTGCAAATTTGATATAATTTTGCTGATGATGCAAAATGATCGTACACTGAAACCGAAGCCTTTGGAATTGAAACACAAACCTTACTTAAGAGCAGGCAGAGGCGCAGAGCCAACGGTATGCTCTTGGATCAATATTCCACAGGTTAAACAACATTCATATGTTCTAGCATCTTTAGATTTACATTTTCTTTTTCATAGTCTAATTACTCCATGTAAAAACTGCATCCATTTTGGTATGTGATACTGCAAGTGTAAATGAAGAAAGTAGCCTTCACGGTCTAGCTTCAGCATCTTTAAATTATGGATATGTACATACTACATAAAAATGGAGTATCCTTACTCGATTGCGTTCTTCTGTTTTACAGGTGATGTTGTTGCCTGGTCTTCTAAACTGCCGCTTGTTTATCGTTTGTTGTTTTGCTTATCAAGGTTTGTGCTTTCTCTTTAAGCTATATTTTCTTTTGATTATTGTTTTTGTCTGTATTTTTTTCTTCTTCTCTCTGGCAATGTATTTGGATCATGTTTCTGTGTGAAGCTTAGCACATTGGTTGTCTGGCTTGATCTTTTTACTAGCAGGAGGGTAACTACTAGAAGCAATTGGCAAGACAAGCAGTCAATGTATCTCAAAGCGTTGATCCTGAAGGAAGGTAACTAGTCAAAGGTATGCACATATTCATGTTGGAGCAGTTAAGTTTGTAAGGATCTGCTGTTGGAGGGCATGGTATGTGCTCTCAAGAAGTTCTTTATGATCCGGTGACATCTTTTGGCCTATTGAGGAACTGGACATGATTTATATAGCGAAGTTAAGCGTATGGATGACAACTTCCTCTCATACCTCTTTTGGCCTATTGAGGAACTGGACATGATTTATATAGAGAAGTTAAGTGTATGGATGACAACTTCCTCTCATACATGTTATTTGTATATTTTATATACATGGCTTTTGTGTTCTGTCATGTGCGTTCCTACTACAGACTTTTGTAGGAAATTCACCATGGGAATTTAAATAATGGTTCCCTGCCCATCAGTTTACTTTCTTGCATTTTATAGGCCACACTTTTCCTATTTTGTTAAAGAAGTGAACTCATTCCTAAACTTCCACCGTATATACATTAACACTGCATACTGTACCAACCCAACAATACTAAAAAACTATGAATTGTGTGTCAGTGTAGTACTATATCCCACTGATGATGCTTCTTTGTAACACCTTTATCTATTTGGTTGCATGCCTTGAAGGAGTAGTATATTGAGCACATTGAGATAATCATCGAGAAGTTCGTTGGAATTTTAAATGATTTATTAAGCGACCTTTTATGATTGACCATTGTACGAGAGCATGTTTTAGTACTACTTGAGCGAGTTAGAATGTATATATTTTCAACTAAAACCAATTTTTTTAAAGGCAAAATAATTTCTGCATGATCACATATCATGATTATCTCCATGAAGAATGCTTTAGGCAGTACAATAATAAAAATAAGCATTTTTGGCCTTCGAAACATATACTATTGTTGGGACATCCGATTGGACCTTTCTATGTAGAAAATGAGAAGTGCTAAGTGTAGAGAAACCTGCACTTCATATTTCTTACATGCGTGATTTATCATCTACGATACTCTTTATTGCTTACTTGCGTGATTTGTCTGATTGCCAGTAGAAATATTTATGTCAGCATGTCAGTTTGCTAACTTAATACCTTCCATCTTATACATTGATAATGCTTTGAAGACACCGACAAGAATAACTAAATTAAATTGTGCCTGAACATGTCAATTGCAATGAAAGGTGTCGGTGTCAAAACCGGCGGATCTCGAGTAGGGGGTCCCGAACTGTGCGTCTAAGGCTAATGGTAACAGGAGACTGGGGACACGATGTTTACCTAGGTTTGGGCCCTCTCGATGGAGGTAATACCCTACTTCCTGCTTGATTGATCTTGATGATATGAGTATTACAAGAGTTGATCTACCACGAGATCAAAGAGGCTAAACCCTAGAAGCTAGCCTATGGTATGATTGTTGTTGTTATGTCCTACGGACTAAACCCTCCGGTTTATATAGACACCGGAGGAGGCTAGGGTTACACGGGGTCGGTTACAGAGAAGGAGATCTACATCCGAATCGCCAATCTTGCCTTCCATGCCAAGGAGAGTCCCATCCGGACACGGGACGAAGTCTTCAATCTTGTATCTTCATAGTCCAACAGTCCAGCCAAAGTACATAGTCCGGCTGTCCGGATACCCCCTTATCTAGGACTCCCTTAGTAGCCCCTGAACCAGGCTTCAATGATGATGAGTCCGGTGCGTAGACTGTCTTCGGCATTGTGATGCGGGTTCCATCTCCGAATACACCAAGATAAATTCCGAACACAAGGACCGTGTCCGGCTCTGCAAGACAAATTTCATATACCATAGTAGAGAGAATAATAAACCATGAATCTAATCTGCTGACAACTCTTTGTAGAGTGACATCACGCCACGGCCCGGTAATTATTCGAACCGTTTTCTACAAGCTACTTCCGCACATATTGCGAGGCCGTTTCCTTGGCACGTCTTGTCGAAGTAGAGATCGTGTCCCCTTAACGTGGGATTCTCTTCAATACGGGCACGGGTAATCCAACCGTACCACCAATTATGGTGAGTGGGGAACGACCAGGTTCCATTAGGCAAGCGGGGAGGCATAAAATTTCATCGCCTCTATAAAGGGGTAAGGCCTCTTCCTTTCTACCCACGCCTTCTTCTCCTTCTGCTCGCCCCTTTCCTTTCGCCCAAGCCCTAGCGCCCAAGCATTCATCTTCCCCACCAACAAAGGTTCTCCAAAAATGTCCAGATCCGGAGCAGGAGGCAAGTGGATGGCCTCCTCCATCCAGGAGAAGGATATTAAAAAGCTGCGGGCGGCCGGGTATCTGGCCAAGAAAATTGGCCACCGTCTTCCAATGGCGGGACATATTGTCCCTACTCCGGAGCCCCATGAGAGGGTCGTTTTCCTCCCCCATTTCGTCCACGGGCTTGGGTTTCCCCTTCACCCTTTTGTTCGCGGCATCATGTATTACTACGGGATTGATTTTCATGATCTATCCCCCAATTCCTTCCTCAACATCTCAACATTTATCGACGTGTGCGAGGCCTTTCTCTGCATCACGCCACACTTCGGGCTATGGCTGAAGATCTTCAATGTGAATCCCAAGGTGGTGAACGGCGAACACGCCGAGTGCAGAGGCGCCATGGTGATCAGAATGCCCAAGGTCACATGGTCGACGGGTACTTTTAATGACTCTGTTAAGGAGTGGCAGTAGAAGTGGTTTTACATCACTGAGCCACGCGGCAAAAAATAGGCCGCTGCCCCTGAGTTTCAATCTGGAGCCCCTTTGCGGCTTACGTCCTGGCCCAAGAAGGGCTTGAACTGGTCGTCATCCGATGAACTGTCGGCAATCCAGGCGCACGTCAAAGGTATGGAGGACAGGGCCATCAAGCTTGTTGACATAGTCCAAGTGATGGTGGTATGCCTGATCCTTCCGTGTCAGCACAGAAGCTGCAATTTGTGGGAGTACGACCCGACTGAGCACCAGACCCTGTGAGAGATTTTCGGCTCCTCGCACAAGGACATCTGGAAGGTGCTCTTCAAGTCTGCTAAACCGTCGCTGGACTCCACCGCGGACGCGGGTACCAACTGTCCTATCCTGCAAGTCCGGTAAGTCATCATTATGTCTTGGCCATCAATATGTTTCATTGGTATGTCCCGAGGGAGATGTTTTTTAACGTGCTTTTCAATGATTGCCTCAGGGATGGACGAAGAAGGCAGAGCAGATTCGTTGTCCGGCCCCGCTGCCGGAAGAACTGGCAGGACCTCTTCTAACGAAGATGCTGGTCCCGACGCCTTACGAGGCGCCAAAGAAAGAGGCCAACAAAAAGGCCAAGGAGACCAGGAGCGGCCTCCGTCATCGCGGTGCCTCGGACATGAAGTCCGAAGACTCTAGTGACTATCCCTCCTCTGAAGAGGACAAGGAGGAGGAAGAGGACGAGGAGGAGGAGGAGGACGAGGAGGAAGAAGAGCTCGAGCCCACTACGAGGGGGAGGAAGCAAAGGACAGCCTCCTCATCCTGAGAGGCAAATTCTCCTAAGAGGGGAAGAACACTCATCCCCGAGGCGTCCACCACGGCTACCGACAGCAGCCCGGAGTGGGAACCCAGGGCCCAGCCCCTGGTAAACTCATAAGTGCATGAAATCCGAACATATCCATGCATTCGGAATCATTAGAATGTAATATTTTGATTTGCACCGTACTTTTACAGTCCGGCGAGGTCTCCTGCCCAACAGTCCTTATCGGAGGATTCGTTAAGTTCTGATGCCTTGGAGAGCGATACACCTCTAAGGGCCCCTTCCCCAAAGCCTGGTTGTGACACCGACGTGTCGTCCCAAAAGGGCCCAAGCCAGGGGGGCGTACCTTGGGGGCCGGACACGCGGGAGCGGCGGTTCGTATGAACATCGACGGCGGGGGCGATCTTGAATTCGGCCCACAGCCGGACACAGTCTCGGGGACCGTTGAGGATCCGGGATCAGGCAGGTAGCCCATCTTGGCTGGAGGGGGCGATCCTGCTCCACCTGTGACCTCTGTCCAACCAAAGGTGCCGGGCGGCCTATCGACAGCGCTGGAGAACGCTTCCATCATTGATGAACATCGCGCCCTTATGGGCGCGGTGATAGAAAAGATTCAGGCCGCCGAGAGCGAACTGAATGAATCCTGCATCAGCCTTATAAAAGGCTTGGAGGTATGTTTTAGGAGTTATTAGAAGACGGTCATAGTATAGATAGTAGCCCCTGATACACTGTTCGGAGAGGACATGAACCAGACAGGGGATCAAATTTCCGTTCGCAGGAGACTCAGCTAATGACATATATCTATTTCTTTATGAATCAGGCGTCTGCAGCGACTGCCTCCTCTCATACTGCGGAAGTGTCCGGACTCAAGAAGAGTCTGGAGTGGGCCGAAGAGGAACTTGGCCGAGTGAAGAAGCAGTTGGAGGATAAACAAGGTATGTTGAAACCTTAGTAAGTTTTAGCACAAGCAAGTAGTTGTGTCTAACTTAAAGCATTTATATCACGCACTCTAGGGGCAAATGCCGAAATTGAGGCGCTCAAGAAGGCTGTTACCTTGGCTGAAAAGAAGGCAGCCGCGGAGCAGGCTCTCTGTGAGAAGCACGAGGACAGGGTCATTGAAGCTGAACGAGAGATTCAGGAGGCCGTGAAGAAAAGCGAGACTTTGGAGCAGAGTCTAGTATTGAAAGAATCCGAACTCGTCCAAGCTCTCCAGACCGCAAATGGTGCTCGGGAGGAAGCCCATGCTATGTTGAAGGATATTCAGGAGGCGCGGAAGAATGCGGCTAGTAAGGGTTTTACTTATTCAAATCAATTTGTATGCGATAGCAGGGAAGATTCATGGTGACCCATTGAATCCTGATTTTTCCAGGGGCGTTTGCGGATCTACCGCGCAGCATATGTGATGCTGCCCAATTCTGCCGAACTGAGAAGAAGGAAACTGCATAGAAGCTCTTCTGGTCGCAGTATTTGGCACCGAATTATCCGGTGCCGTTTGTTGACCAACTGAAGCAGCTGATCAAACTGCACCAGGCAGCCGAACTAGCCATGAAGGATTTGGTTATCCGGCTATGGCCCGCCGAGCCCATTCCGAGCAGTTTCTTTGGGCTCGTGAAGCGAATTGTGAGTGCCTACCCTCGGCTAGAAGTCATTAAGCGGTCGGTTCGTATAGAAGGTGCACGAATGGCATTTGCCCGTGTGAAAGTGCACTGGGGGAAGCTTGGTGCTGAGAAGCTGATGACCGAGGGGCCGCCAGAGGGGAAGGAGCACCGCAAGCCCAAATTATATTATGATGGTGTCCTGAAAGGGGCCCGCCTTGTGGTAGAGCAATGTGCGAAAGACATTATTTTCCCCTAAAGGTAGTACTGCTGTCCTTTGTAAGGCAGAACAAAGTCACTTTTATGTATTTGCCTGTTATATGAAAGTTTTCTTCCTGCACGGGCGTTTTATATATTAGTCTTGAAAGTTGGTCAGTCGTCGGCTTCTGCCCCCACGTAGGAAGTACGGGGGTGTTCGGGATACACCTGAACACTCTTTACCCCATTCTTGGGTCCATAAAGGAAGTGTTCAGCACAACGAACCATGCAATCGGACTATAGGGCTTTATTACTCTCACTTAGCGATAGGAATTCGAGTATGGGAGGTGCAGCCCCTGGTGTTCGGAAGACCGCACGAGGGGCTTTAATAGCGCCTGATCGGTTGACCGATCCTTTGCACTCTGCATTTTATTATGGCATTATGCGGAATAAATCCTTAAAGATTTTACAACCTCTCGAATAGCTGACCTGCTCTCGCCTTATCATGACAGTCAGTTTTCCGCTTTCTCTACTCCGGTGTTCGTCCGGAAGAACCGGGACACAATCGCAGTAGTTCTCCTAGCGCTACCTTAGCCGATATTGCGGAACGTAAGGTACCAAAACATGAGAGCCGGGCAAACCCAACCAATGACCCAAGACATGATTCGGAGCTGATGCATATAATGCTATAAGTTCGAGGTGCCGAACGACCGAGAAGGTGGTCGGACTTTGTTGCCATAGTGCGGGTGAGGGAGTCCCAGATTAGGGGGTGTCCAGATAGCCGAACTATATACTTTGGCTGGACTCCTGGACTGTGAAGATACAAGATTGAAGACTTCGTCCCGTGTGCGGATGGGACTTTCCTTGGCGTGGAAGGCAAGATTGGCGATACAGATATGTAGATCTCCTCCCATTGTAACCGACTCTGTGTAACCCTAGCCCTCTCCGGTGTCTATATAAACCGGAGGGTTTTAGTCCGTAGGATGAACAACAATGATACCATAGGCTAGCTTCTAGGGTTTAGCCTCTCTGATCTCGTGGTAGATCTACTCTTGTACTACCCATATCATCAATATTAATCAAGCAGGAGTAGGGTTTTACCTCCATCGAGAGGGCCCGAACCTGGGTAAAAACATCATGTCCCTTGTCTCCTATTACCATCCGCCTAGACGCACAGTTCGGGACCCCCTACCCGAGATCCGCCGGTTTTGACACCGACATTGGTGCTTTCAATGAGAGTTCCGCTGTGCCGTCTCCATCTGGAAGGATGCCGCATCCCGTCTTTAAAGACGACACTATTGCTAAAGGAGCTTTGGCTATCAGTTAAACTCTCCGGCTAGGTGTTTTTCTTATGACCGCCTGTTCGGCTGCCGCACCGGCGATGACTTCTCGGGTCGTCGAAAGCAATCTCCACGTCAACTCGGAACTCGCCAAGCAGTTAGATCCGATGGAGCTCTCTTCCTTAAACGAGCTCTTGGATCGCATCGCCGCCCTGGGAGTCGCTACAGACTACAATAAGATTGGGCTTAAACCCGGTCCGAGAGAGATTGACTCTCCCCAGGTCACCCACCACGTCGCAGTGGTGGAGGAACAATGCGGCGAATATTCAGCCATCTTAAGGACCAGATATGTCCGGATTCCTGATCCCTCCAAGCCGGATACCCGCGGAGGGGAGGACGTCACTCAAGCCCTGAACCTAAAGTCAGGCAGCGGGCTAGATTCATTGGACAACATCCAAGAACCCGAGCCTCCGAGTTCGGAAACTCCTTGGCCCCTGAGTCTCAGATTGGGCGTAGCTTCCAGATTTAACTCCACCCGCCCACCCAAATATAAGGGATCTATCCCAAATTCGGCAAGAGCCCACAGAAACAGTACACCATTACTGGGCCAGATTCCTCCTGGTTATGAACAGGATAGAGGACTGCCGCGAAGAGGATGCAATTTCATTCTTATGCAATAATTGCACGGACATCGGAATCCTCAACGCCATAAGTCGCCGTGAAATTACATGCTTCGCTGACTTGGCATCCATAGTACGAAAATACTGTGCGATGGAAAGCGTCCGGAAAACCAAAATAAAATTCTGGGACGATCTGGCCGTGAATATAACCCCAGTCCGAAATAAAAGGGCGCATTATCGCCCGACACCTGGGCTAAACACCAAAAAGCAAAAACCCTCTATAGGGTATGGAACCGTACTGGAGGGATGGCTCAATGGACCCTGTAAAATTCATAGTACAGAGGGCGCCACACCAACTCATAGCCTTAGAGCATGTTGGATACTCCGGCAGGTGGCCAGAAGTGGCGAGGAGCTTCTAACTCCAGAATCCGCAGAGCACCAGCCCAGGAATACCAGTACGGTATCAACAGTCTTCAAGACTTTCGCATCAAACAATATGCGGAAACGAACACTCCGCAGCCTTATCAAAGTCTACCAGGTAGCAACAATAAACCCATGGAGTGACACGGCTATTACCTTTAATGCCAGTGATGAACCTAAATTCCGAACAGCCCGAGCACCAGCCGCATTGGTCCTCAGTTCAACAGTGGATGGCTTTCGACTTACCAAAGTACTCATGGACGGTGGCAGCGGATTGAACCTCATTTATGAGGAAACCCTTTGAAAAATGGAAATAGACTGGAGCCGCATTGAGCAAAGCAACACAACCTTTAGAGGAATAATCCCCAGTCGGGAAGTGCGCTGTACAGGAAAAATCACACTGGATGTGGTGTTCGGCATGCCGGATAATTACAGGTCCGAGGAGGTCACATTTCAAGTGGCCCCGTTCAGCAGCGGATACCACGCTCTGTTAGCGCGAGAGGAAATCACAATTTTTCAAGCTATACCCCATTACGGGTACATGAAGCTCAAAATGCCCGGACCCAACGAAATCATCACTCTTGCTAGTGACCCGGACATAGCACTCCGTGGCGAAAACAAGACAGCCGCACTAGCTCTGGAGGCACTATCCGAAGCCCTAGCGGCTGAAGAACTGACTGCGTTGCGCTCCACGGTGAACAAGTCCACCTCCTTTAAACCGGCGGACGAAATAGTCAAATTCCAAGTCCATCCAACGGACCCTACAAAAACGGCCTCCATCAGGGTGCAATTAAACCCTAATGTAGACTCCGCACTACGGGAATTCCTACGCGAAAATTGGGACATTTTTGCTTGGCACCCTTCAGACATGCCAGGAATCCCACGCAGGCTGGCCGAGCACAGCCTAAACATCCTAAAAGGATTCAAGCCTGTTAAGCAGGCTCTTCGGCATTTCTCTGAACCTAAGAGACAAGCCATGGGAGAGGAGCTAGCCAAACTACTAGAGGCCGGATTCATCAGAGATATAAAACATCCAGACTGGCTAGCAAACCTGGTGATGTTACCAAAGAAGGACAAATCCTGGCGCCTGTGCATCGATTTCAAGGACCTCAACAAGGCTTACCCAAAGGATCCCTTCCCCCTCCCCCGCATCGATCAAATCATCAACGCTACCGCAGTACATGATTCACTGTGTTTCCTTGACGCATCACCTGGCCCTTCGTGGTCTGGGGGCTTGACATGGTTGGACCCCTTAAAGGAGGAACCCACAAGCAAAAATACCTATTGGTCATGGTTGACAAATTCACCAAATGGATAGAGGCCAAGCCTGTTAAGACGACCGAACCCGGACTAGTGATAGACTTCATATCAGGGGTCGTACACCGTTACGGCGTCCCCCACAGCATCATCACTGATAACGGCACGAACTTTACGGCCGATGAGGTAAAACTCTGGTGCAAAAACATGGGCATCAAGCTCGACTACGCTTCAGTCTATCACCCACAAACTAACGGTCAAGTCGAGCGAACAAATGGTCTAATCATGAGCGGCATCAAACCTAGACTAGTGCGGTCCCTCAATTAATCTAACATGAACTGGGTAGAAGAGCTCGACTCCGTATTCTGGGGGCTGCGGACCACGCCGAATCGCACTACCGGATTCACACCATTCTTTATGGTATGCGGCGCAGAGGCAGTTCTGCAGTGCGACATAATTTATGACTCACCTCGCGTGCGCATGTACGAAGAAAGAGAAGCCAAACTCGACCAGCAGGACAGTTTGGATGCCTTGGAGGAGGATCGCGACGTGGCAAAAGCCCGTTCCGCATTCTATCAACAGCATGCTCGAATATATCAAAGCAGAGAAGTACGGGCCAAAACTTACAATGTTGGCGAATTAGTTCTACGCCTGCTGGACAAGAAAAAGGACAAACTCAAGCCCAAATGGGAAGGTCCCTTCATAATCGACCAAGTCCTGACTAGCGGAGCGTACCGCCTGCGAAATGCATCGGTAACCGACTCGAGCCGAACCCATGGAACGCAGCCCGTCTACGAAGATTCTACGCCTAGCGCCAGACTCTGTGTTCGTCTCCTTCCTCTATCCATTTTTTACACATTAGCTATCTTATATTTCTCTCCTTCTCCCTCCTTTTCTCTTACAGCCTTTTAAGGGCTCGTTTGCGCCTTGTTCACACACAATTGACGCGCTATCCGCGCTCATTATACCTGGGGGCTTCTTTAACAGAAGCTTGTTTATACGGTCCTCATGCCCAACACATGTGTCACACTTCCGCATGTACCTTTTATTCACCATTATATGCATCGATATGACTTAAGTTTTGGCCAAGCTGGGTTGCCTGGCTCCTGTGCTTACCCCTATGTTCCCGATTGTTCGGCTAGGCGGTAAAGGGAGCACCTCTGCGATTGTTACTGCCGGGTCAGCCGGATGTGTACCTCAGACTAGGTGAAGCCGAAAGCTAGCGTTCTTAAGGGAATATTCGGTCGGTGAACTAAAAGATGATTTTTAACTTGTTTATTTATCCGCCACCAGATGCTTTTCTGCTTTTTTCACAGTCCGGACATGCACTTTAGGGCATGCCTCCCAGGGAAAGGAACCCCTAACGGAACTATTCTCCCTGGAAGATGTTTCTTACTAACCATGTAATATAACATAACTAGTTGGGCACTTGTCTGATAAAGCACTAATGACCCCTATGCCTGGTCTCCATGCATGCCCCGATTCTTACATAACCGAGAGGGTATTCGGACACACTCCAGACTATCGGGTCCCGAGGTTGAAGCGAAAAGATCTGCCATGACAAATGATCTACAATCCGGCTAGAAGGCATTTTACATGTCATTTTAAATTACATAGTCAATTTTACTGGGTATATTCCTCTTCAATACCATCCAACAGGCTGTCTAGTTTACAGTCCTGTTGGGAATATTTGGCGGCCAACTCTACCCGGCCGTACACTAAACTGACAGGGATCTCCTTCCCATCGGGCCCTACAGGTCCGACCTCGGCCATGTGGTATGGGTCAGCCTTCGTGTACCGCGTCTTCACCATGGCCCAGGCCTCCCTGGCGCCTCGATGGCAGGCCGATATCTTCCATAATCGGAAGCGCCGCCGCGCTCGCTTCAGCTTCTCTGCAAGCTCTCCAAGGCCTTCGAGCATGGAGACGTACGACCACAAGGCCTGGGCGACGCCTTGCATCACCTGCCAAACTCGTTCGTGCAGTTGTGAGAGCTCGGGAAGAAGGTCACCCGTAGAACCAAGCATTTCCTCTGCAGGTCGACCTGTCAGCATACCTACAGACATAACTTTGTTAATCGACTTCCTCGCCGAACTCTTCTTTTCGTAGTTCGTTCAAGCACTTACTAAAAATGCCGCGTCGAAGCTGCCGACTCTCCTTCACGGAGTCCGGCAGCTGAGCACGAACATCCTTTGGTTCCTCGCCCAGCTGGGTGTTGGCATCTTGGAGCTTATCCTTCTCTTGCCTCACCCTCGTAAGCATGCTCTCGCCGGCCTTTAACTGGCGCAAGAGTTGTTGCTTGTCCGGATCCACTCCGGCGCCATCTGCAATGTTATTGTCAGATTTGCAAGCACGCCGCACTCTTCAACATACTTATCTTTCGAAGCATATATTACTAGAGGGGGTCTCCTTGGCCTCCCCTGTCGCGGCTAGTGCGGCCTCAAGTTGGGCCTTGCACTCTTCCAACTCCTGGGATAGTTGGCTATTCTTTTCTATAAGATCCTACATAACAAATGATCCTTAAATCAGTTGTTCTAACTGTTTCAAGTCTCGGGGGCTACTGGCATATATAGACATCAAATTTTCTCACCCGTATGTCTTTTACATACTGTTCCGTGGCTCTGGCTAGACCATTTTGAGCGGCACGGAGGTACGCATCTCCTGTATTAAAGGCATCCAATGCCTCTTGGGAGAAACAAGCGTCACGAAGGATTGTACGGCGACGCCTGTGGTTCATGGCACTCTCCACCTCGGAATTGGTGGCAGACAGCCCATCCGCATCCTCTGTCGGAGGAGCGTCTGGTGCGCGCCTCGTGTTCGCCTCCGCTTCCGGACCCGGCCTTGGAGCCTGGCCGGTAGAGGCGCGATTTTTAACCTCTTCGAATATAGTCCGGCGAGCGCTCTTCTTCCTGGAAAAAGCACGAGCGTTAGTATGCCTTGAGGGAATACAACCTGGGAATAAAATGGCATGCCATACCGTTGCGCCGGCGTCTCAATCCGGACCGCACTTCTTTTCAACCTGCTAGGCCTTGAAGCCCCTTATTGGCTAGTCGCCGCGGGCTCGGCCCTCCGCCTCAAGAACCTCCCCTGCAAAAACACCATTGATATACAGTGATCAAAAATAAGCACCGGTGGATCATCCTAAAGGTACTGGGACTTCGGTCTCGGTCACTTGTGAGGCTGGAAGTAGTCCGGGATAATCAGCTGTAATGGCCACTAAGGTGTTATCCTTGCTCAATTGATGAAACACCCCATCGATCAACTCCACACATAAGTCCGGGTCCTCTTGGGAGTCCGGGTCGAGGGACCGTTCCAGGTCCTCGGGTTGTGGAGGAGGGCTGTTTATCTCCTTCACAGTCTGGCGCAGCTCCTGCGTTGAAATTGCTAGACTAAGTACTTAACTATGGGAATATGAAATGGATGGGCAAGTGAAAGTGTTCGCTTACCCAGCTTGGAGGATTGTACATAGAAAATCCTCCCCGTGGGTTGACGCGGAGGAATTCCTCCTCTTCTTCCTTGTACAAAGCGGATAAGATCTTTATTAGAGAGGCGGCCGATTCCGGCCCCTTACGGCCACACCGGGTGGCGTCGTCCTCCCCGTTGAAGTCCCACATGGGGTGGCCTCTGTACTGAAGCGGCTGCACCCCCCGCGTAATGCATGTGGCCATGACCTCAATCATGGTTAGTCCGGAATGAGCTAACAACCTTATCTGGTTCATCAGATAAGGGACGTCCTTGTCATTTTCCTTTTGAGGGCTCCGTGGACGCCAGCTTAGGCGCTTCTTCAGACGAGCATTATCGAACGCAGGGAGGCCAATCCGAACAGGGTTCGGTAGGGGGACGTCTTCTATATAAAACCATTCTGAAGGCCAGTCTTCGGACGCCTTCTTTGGGGTTCCGGATAGATATCCGGTCCCGGCGATGCGCCATAGTTTGGCTCCGCCCACTTGATATATCGACCCCTCCTGAGTACGGGGCACGAGGCAGAACAACTTCTTCCACAGCGCGAAATGGGCCTCAATGCCCAAAAACAGCTCGCAAAGGGCTATGAAGCCCGCAATATGCAATATGGAGGCAGGTGTAAGGTTGTGTAACTGGAGGCCATAGAACTCCAGGAGCCCCCAAAGAAATGGATGAATTGGAAATCCAAGCCCTCTTATCAAATAAGGGACAAGGCATACCCGCTCTCCTTTGGAGGGATCGGGGACGCTCTCCGCTTGCTCTCCGCCATTATAGGTGGCAAGCCCGGCCCGAACTGGGACCATGTAAGCTGGGGGGAGAAGCACCTTGGCTTGGAGCGCCACTAGCAAGCTGTGCGGGATGGAACACCTCTTCCAATCTCCAGGCTGAGGGTTGGGGGGCGAGAGGAGGAGCTGCGTCGACCGGCCATGATGGAATGGATCTCTGTCGAATGCGCTCCGATGAATGCTCGCGAAGGGAGGATGGTGTGATTCGGATCTAAATCCCCGTCTCTTTTATAGACGGCCCATTTGCGCAGCTAGGGGGGTAAATGAAAAAACATCTTGTCTTTTCGCATTCGTTTGACACATGGAAGAGGGCCATTATTGGGTGCAGAAGCCAAGGAGCACAACGTTCACCAGAAGCCGGACACTATTCAACAGGTATATGGGATTTGGAGAAGAACCCGCCT
The DNA here is from genome assembly GCF_002162155.2 of Triticum dicoccoides. Classification (NCBI taxonomy): domain Eukaryota; kingdom Viridiplantae; phylum Streptophyta; class Magnoliopsida; order Poales; family Poaceae; genus Triticum; species Triticum dicoccoides. The sequence continues at coordinate 79,439,443 of NC_041387.1, forward strand.
TGCAATGCCGAAGACAAATTTGCGCGCCGGACTCATCGTCATTGAAGCCTGGTTCGAGGGCTACTGAGGGAGTCCCAGATTAGGGGGTGTCCGGATAGCCAAACTATATACTTTGGCCGGACTCCTGGACTGTGAAGATAGAAGATTGAAGACTTCATCCCGTGTCCGGATGGGACTTTCCTTGGCGTGGAAGGCAAGCTTGGCGATACGGATATGTAGATCTCCTCCCATTGTAACCAACTCTTTGTAACTCTAGCCCTCTCCGGTGTCTATATAAACCGGAGGGTTTTCATCCGTAGGATGAACAACAATGATACCATAGGCTAGCTTCTAGGGTTTAGCCTCTTTGATCTCGTGGTAGATCTACTCTTGTACTACCCATATCATCAATATTAATCAAGCAGGAGTAGGGTTTTACCTCCATCGAGAGGGCCCGAACCTGGGTAAAAAACATCGTGTCCCTTGTCTCCTGTTACCATTCGCCTAGACACACAGTTAGGGACCCCCTACCCGAGATCCGCCGGTTTTGACACCGACAGCGGGTGCAATGAAGCCCCTGGTGTTTTAAGGCATAACGAGATGTTCAGATGCCGTTATGACAAAATGTCGTTGAGAAATAATAGCAGATAAGCGCCAAATGACTCTACATGTTGTATTTAAGTAATACGTCTATGCGTATGAGTACAGTGCATGTTATAAAAGAGAGGCATGACGGCAGAACCTGTTGGGACCGGGCGGTAGGGAGCTGTGCACAGGTCCGGAGTAATATCCGAATTGTATTCGGGTGGGGTGAAGATTCCCCCTTTGTGCGTTCGAGCTGATTCCAAGTCGCCGCTCCCGTTATGCGCAAAGGTAAACCTACAAATAATGCTAAGGGTGTGTGTGAGCGGCAGCTGAGCCATGGGATGTGGCCCGTCCAGCTTATGCCGGAGGGTCTGTATGAGCCATGATCAGGCTGGGATATCATGAAGTAGTTCAGACTCGTTTATCGGTTTCCAGGAGTTCGACTGTCGAATCAAGGTTTGATTGAAAAAACTGTGACTCGCTGCTTCTGTTAATAAAGTAGCCGAATATTCTTCGGCGCCGAGGCGAAGCTCGGGTCTTGCCCGCAATTGTGACTACATCACGTGGGTCTGATTTTTTAAGACTGTCGTGGGCATTGGGTGATACTGCGTTGAGTCGCAGTGTATCTTGGCGGTGCTAAATAGCAACTGCCTAGAGGTGTAATGTCGAAGGTTAGTTCTTTGGTATGGCAATTTTTTGGCGATCCGAAGACCATCTCCAGAGTGGTGGGGCGTAAGTGGCCTTCGCGCCTGGTTATGACGCTCTAAAATGAGTTTTTTAGTGGGTCTGATCCTCGAGTGATCGACCCATATCCGGCGCACCGCGACCTGGTGCAGCAAGTTTGGACTGTTGTCTCCGCCAGTAGGGGGATACCTCTCGCTGATATTGGCCAGACAGTTTTGTCGATCGAGGATGATCGGTCATATTTTTGTACGGCGGGGCAACTTGATTTGTTGAGTTGACGTCCCGAAGAGTGTACGTCCGCTCCGATCAGTACAAAAAAAAGACACATCCGTGACATTTTGGGCCGAACGATTTTTTTCTGTCATACATATGACACTTGTATGACGATAATTGTGACAAAACCCGGTATCATGATAGATGTGGTGGGCTCCTACTTCTATGACAAAAAATCATGATAGAAAATGGGCTTTTCGTCCTGGGCGGGCCGGAGACGCAGCTGCATGACATTCTTTGGGCCGTCCATGATGGAAAAACCCGTGGTAGAAGCGAGGGGGAGGAAAATTTCGGGGAGTTGCCGGTTACGGTGGGAGGTCAGGGGCGGAGCGATGCACGTTTCTCTGGTACGTACGCGCGTGCGTGCGAGGCATTGGCTCTAACTGAACCCGAGCGAGGCGTTGGGCTCTAACTGAACCCGAGCGATTGCACTGCAGGCTACACGTTACTGAACTCGAGCGATCGATCGATGGCTGTTAACTGAACCCGATGGAGCGATTCCTTTGCTACTGCTGCTAACTGAAGCCGATCGATTGGATGAACAGTGAGC
>NC_041387.1:79441888-79470237 GCF_002162155.2 Triticum dicoccoides
GGTGGTTGAACAGGACCCCGTGGTGTGGAGGGCTGGATGAACAGTAGATGGTGGAGGGGTGCCCGTGGAGGGGTGGTTGAACAGTAGCCGGTGGAGTAGCGCGAGGTGGAGGCTGGATGAACAGGGGCCCGTGGACGCTGGAGGAGGTCGACGGTAGCCCGTGGAGGCTGGAGGAGGTCAACGGTGGAGATGAACAGTATCCCGTGGAGTCCCGTTTTGCGGTACGCCACACCCCTCCCGATGAACAGGACCCCCGTTTTGACCGTAGGAGGTCCGTTTCGTCCGTTTTGCGGTACACCACACCCCTCCCGATCAACAGGACCCCTGTTTCGACCGTAGGAGGTCCGTTTCTTCTGTTTTGCGGTACGCCACACCCCTCCCGATCCACAGGACCCCCCGTTTCGACCGTAGGAGGTCCGTTTCCTCCGTTCTGCGGTATGCCAGGCCTCGTTTCCATCGCCTGTTCCGTCCAAGCCAGTTGGCTCCCATGCGTTCCGTTGCCTCCCGATGAACACGATGCATTCCGTTGCCTCCCCATGAACACGACGCATTCCGTTGCCTCCCCATGAACACGACGCATTCCATTGCCTCCCCATGAACACGACGCATTCCATTGCATCCCCATGAACACGAGCCCTCACCGTACGTATGCTCGACTAGGCGTTCGAGACCCCGCCCGTATGTGCACATACATGGCCGTATTTTCTTTCTTGCACCCTGGCCGCTGTACGTACGTGTACATGCTACATGTGCGCCTCTACTACGACATGTACGCGCCTCTACTACGACACGTGCGCGCCTCTACATCGACCAGTATATATGTACTTACAAGTTCACGACCAGAATGACAACGCTATGTACGCTTCGACCAGGTGGGTCCCGACTGTCAGGCAGTTCCTTGCGTGCGAAAATGTAGCTGGTGGGTCCCAGCAGTCAGAGGGTGAATCGTTTTTTTTTGCCCGGACGCACTTCCTTTGCGTGCGAAGATGTAGCTAGTGGGTCCCAGCAGTCAGGGGGCGAATCGTTTTTTTTTGCCCGGACGCACTTCCTTGCGTGCGAAGATGTAGCTGGTGGGTCCCAGCAGCCAGGGGGGGCGAATCATTTTTTTTGCCCGGACGCACTTCCTTGCGTGCGAAGGTGTAGCTGGTGGGTACCAGCAGTCAGGGGGGAAACATTTTTTTCGCAAAATACGGTGGCCCGTGCGGTGGGTCCCCGCTGTTAGGTGGAGGAATAATTATTTTGCGCTTAATAAGGAGGCACTTCCTTGCTGCGGCCGTGGACCCAACTGTCAGCCTCTCCTTGACCACGTCTGATGGAAGCCGTTCCTTGACCACGTTGACCATGCCGTGCCGAGAGCGCCAGGGTGGTGGACGACGACGAGGCCTAGGAAGGGGACGACACGGAGCTAGGGAAGACGCGGTAGTGGATTCCCACACATAGAGGAGTACGAGGGTTCACTAGTTCGCTGCGGTGTGAGGCCGCCGTCGCTGCAGAATAACAAGGGGTGTGGGTGAGTAGAGGGATGGCCTGGCCAGCGGTGGGAGTAGTAGGGGGAGGTGAGGCCTCTGTCGCATCACAGCCGGCCACGGGAGGCAGGAGCACGAGGCACGACCGGCGCTGGTTTGGGCGGCTGGAGCAAGAAGACCAGAGGTTGAAGAAGCACTACAGCCGTTGGATGGACATCGTACGGTCATTGGAGCTAGAATCATGCATATTGACTAAGTTGACAAAGTCCTCCGTCCCCGTCAACTTAGTAGGCCCACAAGTGAGCCTGCCACTATACTGGTTCCCAACTAACGGGGGGAGTATTAATTTTTTTGTGCGTAATAAGGAGGCACTTCCTTGCGTGCGAAGATATAGTTGGTGGGTCCGAGCTGCCAGCGGCGGTAACGTTTTTTTCGCGAAATACTGAGGCCCTTTCGGTGGGTCCCTAATGTCAGGTGGACGAATCATTATTTTGCGCGTAATAAGGAGGCATTTCCTTGCGTGCGGCCGTGGACCCAGCTGTCGGCCTCTCCACGTACAGTCCACTTCAGATGCATGTCGGTCGTTGACCATGTTGACCAGGCCGCGCCGAGAGCACCAGGGCGGTGGATGACGGTGAGGCCTAGGAAGGGAACGACACATGGGCAAGGAAGACTCAGCAGTTGTTTCCCACGCGGAGGGGAGTACGATTGAACGAGGGTTTACTGGTTCCTCTTCCGTCGCTAGAGAATAACAGCAGGTGTGGGTGAGTAGAGGTATGGCTAGGCCAGCGATGGGAGTACGATGGGGTGGTGAGGCCTGCGCGGCACCACAGCCGGCCGTGGGGAGGAGGGAGCAGGCAGTCCCGCCGGCGCTTGTTTGAGCGACTGGAGCAGGAAGAGCAGAGATTGAAAAAGCACGACGGCCGTTGGATGGACATCCAACCGTCACTGCTTGTGCGTCAACCTTTTTTTTAGGAAAGCCTCAAATCTGTGGAAAACAACATACAACCCATCTGCCATTATTTCTAATAATTTACAGCCCATTTGCTAATTCTTAAGGTTTTTTTTGGAGCCCATATTCTTTTTGTTAGCATTACAGCCCATATTGTGGCCACGGTTAAAAAATTATACAAAATTTTGCATATTTCGGTGCGGTCCGAACTGTTTTTAATCCCAAAATTTCGACTCACATTCAAACTAATTTTAAAAATAAATGTATCAATATAAAATCCAACAAATTCTCCACGCATAAAAATTAATGTAATTTAAAATCTTGAAATGAAAAGAAAAATATTTGAAACTAATTGCCGATTTGATGTGTTTTAAAAATGTACAACCCATTTCTCATTACTGATGGGCCATTGTCTCGGCCAGCCGAATAAAAAGCTCTCCTCGTCTTGAAAGATTTGCAACCCGACAGGCCTGACAAAGCGAGTTAATTGGCAAATCACAAAAAAACTGGGCTGTGGCCGTGGACCCAGCTGTTAGCCTCTCCACGTACAGTCCACTTCAGATGCATGTCGGTCGTTGACCATGTTGACCAGGCCGCGCCGAGAGCACCAGGGCGGTGGATGACGGCGAGGCCTAGGAAGGGAACGACACGTGGGCAAGGAAGACTCAGCAGTTGTTTCCCACGCGGAGGGGAGTACGATTGAACGAGGGTTTACTGGTTCCTCTTCCGTCGCTAGAGAATAACAGCAGGTGTGGGTGAGTAGAGGTATGGCTAGGCCAGCGATGGGAGTACGATGGGGCGGTGAGGCCTGCGCGGCACCACAGCCGGCCGTGGGGAGGAGGGAGCAGGCAGTCCCGCCGGCGCTTGTTTGAGCGACTGGAGCAGGAAGAGCAGAGATTGAAAAAGCACGACGGCCGTTGGATGGACATCCAACCGTCACTGCTTGTGCGTCAACCTTTTTTTAGGAAAGCCTCAAATCTGTGGAAAACAACATACAACCCATCTGCCATTATTTCTAATAATTTACAGCCCATTTGCTAATTCTTAAGGTTTTTTTTGGAGCCCATATTCTTTTTGTTAGCATTACAGCCCATATTGTGGCCACGGTTAAAAAATTATACAAAATTTTGCATATTTCGGTGCGGTCCGAACTGTTTTTAATCCCAAAATTTCGACTCACATTCAAACTAATTTTAAAAATAAATGTATCAATATAAAATCCAACAAATTCTCCACGCATAAAAATTAATGTAATTTAAAATCTTGAAATGAAAAGAAAAATATTTGAAACTAATTGCCGATTTGATGTGTTTTAAAAATGTACAACCCATTTCTCATTACTGATGGGCCATTGTCTCGGCCAGCCGAATAAAAAGCTCTCCTCATCTTGAAAGATTTGCAACCCGACAGGCCTGACAAAGCGAGTTAATTGGCAAATCACAAAAAAATTGGGCTGTGGCCGTGGACCCAGCTGTTAGCCTCTCCACGTACAGTACTCTTCCGATGGAAGTCGTTCCTTGACCACGTTGACCACGCCACGCGGAGAGCACCACGGCGGTGGACGACGACGAGGCCTAGGAAGGGGACGACACGGAGCCGGGGAAGATGCGGCAGTGGAAGCCCGCGCGGAGAGGAGTACGAGGGTTCACTGGTTCGGCTGCGGGGTGAGGCTGCCGTCGCCGCAGGGCCTGGCCAGCGGTGGGAATAGTAGGGGGCGGTGAGGCCTCCGCGGCAGCACAGCCGGCCACGGGAGGCAGGAGCATGCGGCACGACCGGCACTGCTTTGGGCGGCCGGAGCAAGAAGACCAGAGGTTGAAGAAGCACTACGGCCGTTGGATGGACATCGTACGGTCGCTGGAGCTAGAATCATTCATATTGACTAAGTTGACAAAGCCCTTCGGCCCCGTTAACTTAGTAGGTCCACAAGACAGCCTCCCACCAAGGTGGGTCCCAGCTAGCCGGGGGAGTATTCATTTTTTTGTGCGTAATAAGGAGGCACTTCCGGTGGGTCCGAGCTGACAGCGGGGGGAACGTTTTTTTCGCGAAATACGGTGGCCCGTCCGGTGGGTCCCAGCAGTCAGGGGGAAACGGTTTATTTCGCAAAATACTGGTGGCCCGTCCGGTGGGTCCCTGCTGTCAGGTGGAGGAATAATTATTTTCCGCGTAATAAGGAGGCACTTCCTTGCGGCTGCCGTGGACCCAGCTGTCAGCCTCTCCACGTACAGTACTCTTCTGATGGAAGTCGGTCATTGACCACATTGACCACGCTGCGCCGAGAGCACCACGGCAGTGGACGACGGCGAGGCCTAGGAAGGGGACGACGCGGAGCCAGGCCATGGGAGGCAGGAGCAGGCGGTAGCACAGCCGGCCACGGGAGGCAGGAGCAGGCGGCACGACCGGCGCTGCTTTGGGCGGCTGGAGCAAGAAGACCAGAGGTTGAAGAAGCCGTATGGCCGTTGGATGGACATCATATGGTCACTGGATTATTCACTAAGTTGACAAAGCCCTCCGTCCCCATCAACTTAGTAGGCCCACAAGTCAGCCCAACAATATGGTGGGTCCCAGCTAGCAGAGGGTAATCATTTTTTTGTGCTTCCAATGTGCGTGAAATTATCACCTTTATATACAACTTCTCCAGACATGGAAAGCATTGCAGCAAGCCAATAATCTTGTTCAGATCAAAACTATTCATCTGGATATATAAGATCTTGACAGAATCCAGCACCATTGATATGCCATCCATGGAGAAACTCTTCATTGATCATAGAACATAATATTAGTACAAAATGTGTACTCCAAGATGATATATAAATTATGCGCAGAAATTTAAAATGCAGCATATGGTTACAAGTGTAGATGATAATATAAAGTACCTGAAGAACCATGGAGCCAAACACCATATTGAAATGAGCACAGAGATCATGTATTACACCCAAGGTCTCCAGTTTAGGCGCAGAGAGGACGGTTATTTGCAACGGTGAATAACTAGAATCAAGGATCAACCTTTGAAGTGAAGGGGCATCTTGGATGATGAGCTGCCTTCCATCAAAAGAAATTCCAATTCTTACAAGGTTAGGCGACTTTATTTGGAGACAACCGATTCTAACTGTGAAAACAAGCACCAAGCACTCCAGCGCAGGGCAACTGGAGTGGATGATGCTGTGCAATGAGGCCTCCGATATACGAACCCGCACAAGTGAAAGTGTCTTGAGAAATGGGAGTCGAAGGTTTAGTACCAGATTGTCTGGAAGGTAGCACAGCGCAAAGGTGGCGGTGTGGAGAGAGGAGGAAACCCGCGAGATGGACATCAGTGCTGAGGGCACAAGTTCATGGCGTTCTGTATGTGGTATGTGATTTCCAGGGGAATAGTAGAACTCAAGCAGCTGTAGTTCTGTGAATTCAGGGGATTTCAGCCAGGCGTCCACCATGCAGGGCATGGTATGCTTGCTCAGGTAGCATGACAGGATGCAGAGGCTTTGAACAGAGCCCTGGTGGGAGGAGATGATGGCTCTGGGGATTTCAAAATCATTAAAGAGAGATAGCTGACGACAGTCGAGATTAAGGGGCACGGTGCGCCATAGAGGGCGCCACCGAATTGAGAGGACTTGGGTGCGGCAGCAATCCTTGGTGGGGAGAAGCGAGATGATCTCCCCAAGGACGGCGTCCGGGAGATCACTGATGCGGTCCACCCGAGATTCTACGGGTTCCTGGGATCCGGTGGGGGCGGGGTCGCTGCTTCTCCCCGCACTGCCGGGTGCGGGATCTACAACAGGCGTCGCCGCTGGCGGGAGCCTCATATTCTTGGCGCTGGGGTCAGCCGGCTCCATTTTCCTCGAGGGCGTCGCGTCACGCTCACGGATTTGAGCAGAGTAACGAATGACGAGCCTAGTTGTAGTGCGAGTGAAGAAGGGGAGCTGGGGGTTTTCTGTAGGAGTGAGGAAGAAGGGGAGCTGGGGTTTTCTGTAGGAGTGAGGTGAGGAATTTGGGGGTACAAGTGGAGCGAGCTGACGTGAGGTGGGTGGGAGCGAGGAGGAAGAAGAGAACCCAGTTTTTTTTGTGGGGGAGGGGGGGGGGGGCGGTGTGCTGGGTGTGGGTAGAGCCTTTTGAATTGATTTTACTATTTACTAGTGTGGATTGGTTGTTTTGTCTTGGGCCAAGAGAAACAATTACTACTAGTACAGTGTAGACACTCTATAGCTACCCAGAAAAACAATTACTACTAGTACAGTGGAGACACTCTACCGCTTCTGGCTCCTCCTAGGTCATTGAAACGTCTCCCTCTACTGAATGTCGTTATACTTTTGTTCACCGACATGCGGGCCATGCAGCGCGCGGGCCCAAATGCCATCCACCAAATTAGCAGGCAGTATGCAGGCGGAGAGTCACCCCGGTCGTAGTGCGGCAGTAACGAGCCGTCGTATCACAAAACTCCACCTGCCCGCAGTCTAAGTTTGACGGACGAAGCAACCATCATTTCACTCCTCGCTGAATCCCCTTTTCCCTCACCGTCTTCAAGAAAGGCAACACTCGCATCTGCCACTATTCTTCTCTCCCAACGAAGGGAATGTAAGCGGATCCGTGATGTTGGTATATTTTCGTTCAGAGAAAAAAAGGAACTTTTGCAAAGCAGTAACCAATCCTCACTCTCTTTTTTGTTTCATTGTCATTGCGATTGTGTTTACCTTTCAGTGGTCTCCTAGTATTCGTCAGTTTCATGATGGACCAAGGAGAACCAGGCAAAGATCTGCCGATATTGGAGCAGACGCGGGAGGCTGATCCCCATGAGACAGAGAGCTCCAAGAAGATGGAGGCAACCACCGAGCCGACCCCAGATACACTCACGGCCACTACTGAGATGGTCAACGCCCCGTTTGAGGTTACAGCCCCCGTGGCACTGCAGGAACAGTTTTCCCCCTTCGAGGATGTGTCCCCCCCGCTGAGCTGCCCAAGGTGATTTCCTTCTTTGCCGATCTCGATTGTGATTTTCATCTAAGTATGTGGTGATTTTTTAGAAAAGGAAGTATGTGGTGATTAATAATGCAAAATTTTATTAGCTTCGATGCCATGCTATACATAGTGGTTTAAATAACTTGTGGTTCTTATACTGAAACATAATTCAGAATTAGTTTCTGTTTCAATTAGAGCCCTGATGCAGACAAGGATTGTGTGGTTGTGCATGTCACTCTCTATGAGGCGGACGACCTGAATATATGCATGGGGAAAACAGAGTTCTTAGGCTGTTGGATCCTGGAAGCCATTTGCGGTTATACCAATGAAGAGTTGTATTCCAGCCTCACTATTGTCAGGTGTGTTGTCTAGGGTGTAGTGAAGCACAAGAAGTTCAAAGCTACTCTTTCGTTTGTGAGGCATACTGTTCTTGTCAAGCTTACGTAGGAAGATGACATGGCATGCCTCCACAAACAAGTTTATCAGTGGCAAGGCCACAAGGTTGTCTTCATGAAGGTTCACACGATTGAGCTGCTGCGGGACGTCCTCGATGATGTTCATGGCAAGGTCCGTCTTGTGTCCAGCGCAAATTAGATCGAGGCATGAAATAGTTGCCCCAGCTAGTGTTTAATAGTAGTTTGGATTGTGTCGAATTATCCGAACCTTTCCTGTTATCGACCCCTCTGGGCTAGTGCTCTGTTTGAATCCGTCTATGGGAACTGCTGCTACTTTTGTCTGCCCGTGAATCATGTGAGAACCATCGTAATTGTTGCCGAAATAGATGCGCCCTCACTAGTTTTTTCATGAATATGGAATGGTAAGACATAAGTTGTCACGGTTTATCATACGAGCAGTGTGTGTTTTGATGAAATAGAGCACTCGTTCGAGAATCGTGCGCCGACGTATACAGAAGTACTTGTAAACACTGTTGGTGCTACCCCACTTGTAAGCAGTTGTGCAAAACATGGCACATTGGCTCAGCTCGCTTCAACATTAGGCTATCGACTAGCTAACAATCAACAATCTGCTGTCTCACATATAAGCAACTACTATGTATCTTGTTACAGTGGTTCATGCAGTTAATTGAGGCAACAATGTAATAAATTCCAAACGTTCACACGCTAGTCCAGCGCTCATGTGGAACACTCACAATTAAACTCGTCTTCATAAAAATCTTGAAAAGCATAAGTTAAGCAATTTTATACATCTCAATGATTCATAGAACATAACAAACATATACTAGTTCACAGCAAAAGACAAAGTTGTGAGAAGGTTTACAAATCAGGAAAAAACAAGCAAGGCTTCTCTGAGCAAAGGGCCTCCCGGCAGGCTTAAATTTCCTGGAGTTCACTCTAGTTTTTTCTTGTTGCCACAATCCAGGGTTAGGTTCTCTCATTCCAGAATAACCAATTATAATTGTGGTCTCAGCTGGAATGCTGAACTGAACCATGCAGTGTACTGACCAGCTGAAATGCTTGTGCATTCCACTAAATTTAAGCACCGCTATTTGCAGAAATAAGCAGACCACAATGCCTCTTGTCCGCGCACCTGTCCAAAAAACCGCCGTGCAGCCGTGCCAGATAGTCCTCAGTCCATGGATGAACTGGTAGAAAGTGCATTCCGGACTAGGATGCAGTTGTTTTCGCTCGTCCCTGCACTGCAACCAGGAAGTAAAATGTACGAATCAGCTTCTTTTAGATTGCGTTGGCCATTCTACCTTAGTTACTACCAATGTAGGGATACCGTGGAGACGGGAGGTTAGACGGCGGCAACGAGGGATAGCATTTTGCGCAGTTGTACTAAAACTGAGGTGTGTGCTTTTGATTACGCGGATAGAAACGATACGGAGACAGACATCCCGAAACGATATGGAGATAGACATCCCTGTTTGCGCAAATACGAAATACGGTTATTTAAAAAGTGACACATATTACTACTTTCCCCCGTTTCCTCTTAGAACCAAGTCTTAGATTCATGCTATAGCTTTCCCACTTTCTTCCTTGTTTGAACCAACGCTTTGAGTTCACTGGATGAACTAGCTTTACTTCTAATAATAGCAGAAGTCTAGGTGGCTTTGTAACACAGGACGAAAGTAGAAAAGGATCCACACAAAGGGGGAAGAGCTGGGGCAGTAGAGCAAGGCAGGTTTCGAAGGAATACATACCTGAGGGTCGTCGGCATGTGGCAAAGACGGTGTCGGGAGGCCGTATCTTGGCCACAATACCGCAGGGAGGAAAAAGGGGTTGGAGGCCCTCCCGAGCCGGCGCTCTCTCGGAGAGAATGGCACGGCCGCCGATCGGGACGTGCAGGCAGCCGTTGGTCTCCTCCCTCGCCGCCGACGACAGCGTGAACGATGCACCTACACCCCCTGCCCCGGTCGAGGTTGTCCGGCCGGATTTGTGACCAGCCGTGAGCTGAGAGAGAGTGTGGCCACCTATGTCTTGCTTAGATCTGGAGAGCATGAGAGAGTGAACGAGAGGAACCCTAGTAAAGAAAGTGCTAAGGCTCCTGCTTTTATATATAGTGGAGTGATTTTGTTGTACCGGCTTCAAAAAATTGCGTTCCTACATGTACCCGCAAGTGGGTGTGAGAGAACTAGTGCGTGCATGCACCGCTTCTCTTCGTGAGAGTACAATACATACTATGCCCAAAGAACGTTCGCTGCAAGAGTAATAGTATAACTGTGTGACATGTGAGCTAAAATAAAATGCGCCGTCTTTTTTTTAGAAGTTTTGAGGGTAGGGTGTGAAGAGCACATATGTGCGTGACGTCTACCTGCAGATAGAGGATGGGTGCGACGTGCGAGTCTACGAGAGGACTCGGGAGAGTCGTGACTCATGAGGGTGCGTGTGCGTGAGAGAGAGGGGGGCACGTATCAATGCAATGCATGTGTTCGTAAATCATTATCCGACAAACGTTCGCCACAAGCCTTTTCCTAACGAACGCCGTAAGAAACGTTAGATCGGCATCCGACAGTGTCAGTTTTGCCATGTCATTTAACAGAACAGCCACTCCTCCTACACAAAAATCTTCCACGTGAGTGTTAGCAACTGGCGTATGCTCCCTCCGTTCCGAAACACAGTGAATATAGCTTTATTGAAAATTAGAACCTCGCAAACTTTTACCGAGTTTTCGTGTACCAAATTGCACATGTAGAATACATATACCATTTCATTCATCTTCGATAGGTAACTATAAAGATGGGTGAGGAGTCTACAAAGAAGGACCATCGTATCACCCGCAGCAATTTCAACTGTCCTTTAGTGTCGAGGAATATCATAGGAACTCTATATGATATGATTTTTTTCCTTTAGGGCCAATTGGTTCATAGGAATATATTCATATACTCTACATTTCAAAGGAAGATATCATTTCTATAGCTTTAGAGCAACTTGGTTCATATGAATGAATTCCTATACTCCCTTAATTTCAAAGGAAAATAAACATTAGCGTATATTCAATAGAAAAGTTCCTATAATATGAACCAAATTACATCTCTTTACTAATCCCTCCTCATAGGAATTGAGATACATGTCATCTCTAGATTCAATAGAAAAGTTCCTATGATGTGAACCAAATGACATCTCTTTTCCAATCCCTACTCATAGGAATTGAGATGCTCCATGTCATCTCTTTCCCTACAACTTCCACATATGCATCTTCTATTCCTAAATAGATAGTACAACCCATTAGTAGCTTTTTTCCAAAACATGCAACTATGGCACAAGAACTATATAGTGTGCCAATAACTTTGAAAGATGGTCGCTGGATGAAGCTAACTCGACAGTGCAGAGATGGGCAAATCCGAGCACTACTGGCCGTTGGATATCATGAACATTCCACCAGATCTGCCACATGTACAATTTAGAAAAATCCATGGTTGAACTTAAGCATAATGCACAAACCTCAAAATACAAGCACTTCTCCTTTGTTCTAGAATCTTCTGTATCATAATTGATTATTTTTTTCTAAATGAATTGCCATTAATTGTTTTTTACTTTATGATTTACAATGCACAACCCCATGAATCTTAACATTTTTATAAAACTAATTGATTTTGATTGAGATGAACTATAAGAACTAAATGAACATCTACATCATGCATATATGACTCAAAGCTTTACATGCTATTGTCAGGACCCCGACTCAATGCCACATCGATCTAGCATGTAACACCTCATATCACTTTGCGGCCTCACGCACGGTATCCCCACGGGTGTCGCCTTACCTTTGCCCGGGACCGTTTGCGCATTTTGGCACACGTATATGATGGTGTCGCTAGCATCCATATGATAAAGAGCCCGGGCTGACATGGCTAGTCGTAAACCCAAAGTGGCACTAACTTACAGGGACAGGCATCCATGACCCAGCATCGAACGTGTCAGTCATCAACGAGTGAATCCAGGTTGTAGCACTGGGCTAACAGGACTCCGGTGAACCGGGCTGTAGCGGGCTAGCAGGACTCCGATATTCATCGCGTGACATTTCCCCAAAGGGACAGACACAGGATCGAAGAAGGACACATGCCGGCCTGCCTATGTGTTCCGGAGCAGTAGCAAGCTACCAGGGCTCAGTGGAAACACTAGGAGACATTTCCCGGTAAGAGAGGCTACTAAGAATAAACAACTAGATAGTCAGATCCCACACATAGCAATACACATTGCACGCACGCATAACATGCAAGTATGTGCTGTACAGCATGGCATCACAGCATAACTCAACAATCATATAGATAAAGGCTCAGAAGAGCCATCATAGCATTTATTGCAAACAGGGGGCACAAAACCCATCATACAGAGCATACAAGCAACAAGCAGAAGCATTACATGTCTGGGTACAGACATCTACAAATGAAAAAGGCTGAAGAGCCTGACTATCTACAACATCCGATCAAGATCGTAGCTGAGGTACTAGCTACTAGTCGAAGTCCACGAGAACACTAGTAAGACCGAAGTCTCCGCTGCAAAAGCATAAATGAAGCAACATGAGTACAAAGGTACTCAGCAAGACTTACATCAGATCCTATCATACATGCATTTGTATCAAGAGGGTAATGTGGGGTTTAGTTGCAGCAAGCCAGCTTTGACTCTGTGGCTATCCTGTTCTACGACTACCAAAAACTCTTGAGGTGAGACAACGTACACGAGTCCACTAATCACCACACAATACACTACTATGGATTCATCCCCGTCTCCCTACGAGAAGGCCATCCATAGCACTCACACTTGTCTTGAGCATTTTAGAGTATCCACTTCAAGTTGTCTATGTACCATGTAAGCATCCAAGAAGTCCATAACCGCGGACCCGGCTATTCGAATAGATCATGTTAACCCTGTAGGGATGTACTTCTTCACACATGCTCTCGCCACTTACCGCCATGTACACGTCATGTATCTCGGCAACCTTCAAGCGGAAGCCTGGCGAGGGTGTCGGCCACGACCTGACTAACCACACAAGACTCTAGTCCAGGTTTATCGCCTATTCGGGTTCCACCCGCAAGGAGATCCGGCCGGGGTGTCGCTTACGGCCCCAAACGATGTGTACAGGGTTCCCGAGCCCACCATCCGGGTGCCACTCGGTACACCAGGCCACGCGTGCCTAGTCTGTCCCAAGCCCACCCTGCCGGGTGCCACTTGGTAGAAAAATAGCACTACCTACAAACACCAGAAACTAGTTGCGACTCCTGGACAGAGACCAAGTTGGTTAATAAGTCGAGAGGGGTCGAGTTACCGGAACCCAATGTGTGGTAGTATCGAGTCATTGGACAACATACATAGAACTCAATGCTTAAGGACGGTTCCAGTGAGACAACCCACCATGTACTCCTACATGGCCTCTCACCGCTACCTTTACCAAATCGTGTTCACACACTTCACTGTCAGCATCAGAACATATCGTAACACTCCAATTCATTCCCAATGAATCAGACCTGACACAACTCTAAGCAATAGCAGGCATAGCATGGTAGGAACACAACATGGCTCAATCAACTCCTACACATGCTAGTGGGTTTCAACTATTTACTGTGGCAATGACAGGTCATACAGAGGAATGGGTTCAACTACCGCAGCACAAAGTAGCAGATGAATCGTTGTTGTCCTAATGCAATAACTGAGAGCAGGAGCGAGAGAGTAGGGTTTTATCGAAATGAACAAGGGGGTTTGCTTGCCTGGTAGATCAGCAAGGAAGGCACTGCTTCATAGATAGGCACTCTGTAACAGACTCTGGAGCAGGACCTATCGAGAAGGAACAGTGTCGGCAATCAAACACAATCATATGCAACAATATGATGCATGAACATGGCATGTAGATGTGATGCTGTTTGAGCTAATGCAACTAGTAATCATTTGGTTTGAAGTCCATTTGAACCAAAGGTTCAAATGCATCTCCAAATTAAGCTCCTATATATATGCCATAATGTGTTTTCTCATATTCAGCATGTATAAGTTGGTTTGTCATGCATGAAACTAGTACAGATGGATAGATTACATTTTTCTGATAATTTTTCATATATAAATTATTTTAATCTGAGCTACGGTTGAATTGTTATGAATTTTTGAAGTTTAAAACAATTTCTGGAATTTTCTGATTTAATTTAAATCCAGAAATCATATATTGCGCCAGCATGACGTCAGCACGACGTCAGCGGTCAACTGCGGCTGGCTGGGGTCAAACCTGACATGTGGGGTCCACACGTCAGTGACAGGGGGGTTTAACCGAGGTTAGTTTACTTCTAATTAAAAGTTAGTGGCGCTGGGGCCCACTGTCAGCCTCAGGGGGGGTTAATTAAGCGGTGATTAGCACTAAGCTAATCACCTGATGGGCCGGGCCCACATGGCGGGGCTTAGGCGACGGGGCTCGCCGCCGGCGACCTCTGGACGCGGCGGAGTCCGCGCCACAGGCCACGGGGACGGCGTCGGAGAGCACCGGGGCGTAGCCCGGGCTCTCGCGCATCTGGTGGGGCAGGTGGAAGGAGCGGGGGAGGCCGGAGCTCGCCGGAGCAAATCTCGCGGCGGCGGCCGGAGCTCGGCTTCGAGCGGGAACGGGCCGCGGGGCACGGGGAGGCCACCTGAGGGGCTCGGCGGCACCCTCGTGGCACTAGGAGCGCGATGGGATGCTCGGTTTGGGCGGAGGCGGGCCGAGACGGTGACGGCGACATGGACGGCGGCGAGAGGCTTCGGCCGTGGTGGGGAACGGCGCTACGGCGCGGAAACGAGGGGGAGAAGAGAGGGGAACGGTGGCGGAGCTCACCGCGGATCCAACGGCGTCGTCGGCGAGCTCGGGGAAGGCTTGGGGCAGCCGGAGCGACGACGGCGATCTCGTCGGCCGGAGCTTGAAGACGACGGTGATTGCGATGAAGCGGGGCTCCCCCGGGTTGCTTGCTCGGTGAGGAGGGAGAGGGGGTCGCGGCGGAGCTCGGGGACTCTACGGAGGGGCGAGGGGACGGCGGGGAGCGCGTCGGTGGTGAGCTGCGGTGGCGGCAGTGTTTCGGGTGAGAGAGCAGGGGAAGAGAAGGAGAGCGAGGGAGAGTGAGAGATGTCGGGGTGGCTGCGTGGCGTCGTCCGGCGTTCCAGGGCGACGAGAAGGCGCCAGGCAAGCAGGGAGACTGGTGGCGTGGCGCGGTGGCGCGCGCGCGCGCCGGGCACGCTCCCCTCCCTCTGTCGAGGACGAAGACGACAGAGGAGGAGGCGGGCTGGGCCGCCTGCTGGCTGGGCCGGCCTGCTG
Organism: Triticum dicoccoides; assembly: GCF_002162155.2. NCBI lineage: Eukaryota > Viridiplantae > Streptophyta > Magnoliopsida > Poales > Poaceae > Triticum > Triticum dicoccoides. Next base: position 79,456,979 of record NC_041387.1, read on the forward strand.
CTGCTGGGCCAGAGGCGCCAGGCAGAAGCCCAGGTAAGGTTTTCCTGTTTTCTTTCTTTTTCTAAATTTTCTGACATTTGTTCTGATTTAGTAATAATACTAAATCAATTTAATACCTTATGCCAATTTTTGCAGGAGCTAGATATATTATTCCAGAGCTCCTTTATAAATGGCATAATTTTTGGACCATATTTCATATATATAACAATATATATCCAAAGCAAATAATTATCGGATTAATCCAAATGGCCAAAATTAAATATCCATGAGCTCCTAAAAATATTGGTTTGATTTTTATCTCTGTCCAATATTTTCAGAGGGCAACATGAGCATTTTCTTGGACCCTTTTGGAGAAATTTTTATTTGGGTCATTTTCAAAAATGATTCTGAGGGTTCCACCAATCCTCATTTCAAATTTAAATGAAATTTAAATATGATGCACACATGGCTAGCTAGTCTAAGTCATACCAGACTAGGGATGTGACAACTCGCCCCCACTTGAAAAAATCTCGTCCCGAGATTCAAGGGTTGACGGAAAGAAAGCGGGGTACTCCAGTCGAAGACGATCTTCTCGCTCCCAAGTAGCTTCTCTCTCGGAATGATGAGACCACTGAACTTTGAGAAACTTGATGTTCTGATGTCGAGTGACACGCTCTGCTTGATCAAGAATGCGAACCGGGTACTCTCGGTATGTGAGGTTATCTTGGAGATCAAGCGTTTCGTGGTCCACTCCGCGGATGGGATCCGAGAAGCAACGCCTGAGTTGAGAGACGTGGAAGACATCATGAACTCGAGAAAGATGTGGGGGTAGTTCCAACTGGTAGGCAACCTCTCCTCGTTTAGCGAGAATGCGAAAAGGACCAATGTAACGAGGAGCCAACTTGCCCTTGATACCGAAACGATGGGTACCCTTCATGGGAGTAACCCGAAGGTAAGCTTTTTCGCCAACTTCATAAGTCATATCCTTATGATGACGATCATACTGACTCTTTTGACGAGACTGGGCTGTTTTCAAATTCTCACGAATGATGCGAACTTGCTCTTCTGCCTCCTGGATCATGTCCGGTCCAAAGAATTGTCTTTCACCGGTTTCTGACCAGTTCAAAGGTGTTCGACATCTTCGTCCATAGAGAACCTCAAAAGGAGCTTTCTTGAGGCTGGATTGATAGCCATTGTTGTAAGAAAACTTGGCAAAAGGAAGACATTTCTCCCAATCCATACCGAATGAGATAACGCAAGCTCTAAGCATGTCTTCGAGAATTTGATTGACCCGTTCCACCTGACCACTCGACTGAGGGTGGAAAGCGGTACTGAAGGAAAGATGGGTTCCCATGGCAGTTTGGAAACTCTCCCAGAAATGAGAAGTGAAAAGACTGCCACGGTCTGAATTGATCTCTAGTGGAACACCATGAAGTGACACTATTCGAGAAATATATAAGTCAACAAGCTGACTAGCAGTGATACTCTCTCGAACAGGAAGGAAGTGAGCCACTTTGGAAAGACGATCAACGACTACGAAGATAGCGTTATTCCCTTTCTTGGTCCTGGGAAAGCCGGTGATGAAGTCCATACCAACTTTATCCCATTTCCACTCAGGAATAGATAAAGGCTGAAGGGTGCCAGCAGGTCTTTGATGCTCTGCCTTAACACGACGACATACGTCACAATTAGCAACGAAGTCGGCGATCTCTCTCTTCATCCTAGTCCACCATAACCTCTGGCGTAGGTCCTGATACATCTTAGTGCTACCGGGATGAATCGTGAGAGGAGATTCATGCGCCTCCTTAAGAATCAACTGCCGAAGATGTTGCTTCTTGGGAACCACCAAGCGATTCTCAAAGAAAACAACACCACGATCATCCATAGAGAAACATCCACCAACTCCCTTCTTAATGTTTCTCTTGATCCGGGTAATCCCCGTATCATGCTTCTGGGCTTCTATGATAAGGTCCACATGGGTAGGTTTCGCCACCAAGGTAGAAAGAAATCCGCGAGGAGCTATGTGAAGATTAAGCTTACAGAATTCCTCATGGAGAAGTGGTTGGCCTTGCTGCAACATGAGATTGTTGCAATAAGATTTACGGCTTAGAGCATCAGCCATGACATTGGCTTTGCCTGGGGTGTAGGTAATCCCTAGATCATAATCTGTGATTAACTCCAACCAACGTCTTTGCCTAAGGTTCAGATCCGGTTGGGTGAAGATATACTTGAGACTCTGGTGATCGGTGTAGATCTCGCAAAGTTTACCAAGAAGGTAATGTCGCCAGGTCTTGAGTGCATAGACTACGGCTGCAAGCTCTAGATCATGTGTAGGATAATTCTCCTCATGTGGATGCAACTGTCGAGATGCATAGGCAATCACATGACGATCCTGCATAAGAATGCAACCTAGTCCCTGTCGTGAGGCGTCGCAGTAGATAATGAAGTCTTTAGTGAAATCCGGTGGCACAAGTATGGGAGCAGAAGTCAGGCGTCTTTTCAGTTCCTGAAAACTGTACTCACACTGTGGGGACCACTCGAACTTTTTATCTTTCTTGAGAAGTTCCGTGAGGGGTTTGGCTACTTTGGAGAAGTTTTCAACAAAGCGGCGACAATAGCTGGCTAGGACAAGGAAACTCCTAACTTGTTTAACGGTCTCAGGTGGAGTCCAATCGAGAACGGCTTGAACTCTCTCGGGATTGACAGCAATGCCCTTACCAGAGATTACGTGGCCTAAGTAGGTCACTTCTGGCAACCAAAATTCACACTTGGAGAACTTGGCATAAAGGCGGTGCTCTCTGAGTTTTTCTAGCACAAGTCTAAGATGTTCGGCATGCTCTTCCTCGTTCTTCGAGTAAATAAGAATGTCATCGAGGTAAACCACGACGAACTTATCTAAGTACTCCATGAAGATCGAGTTCATCAGGCGGGAGAATGTGGCTGGGGCGTTGGTTAGGCCGAAGGACATGACGGTGTACTCGTACTGACCATAACGAGTGACAAAGGCTGTCTTGGGAATGTCCCCGTTTCTGATTTTGATTTGGTGGTATCCTAACCTTAAATCCATCTTGGAGAAGACTGAGGATCCAGCGAGCTGATCATACAGGTCGTTGATCCTGGGGAGCGGATACTTGTTCTTTATCATGACCAAATTAACGGGACGATAATCTACGACCATCCGGTCCGTACCGTCTTTCTTCTTGACAAAGAGGACGGGGCAAGCCCAAGGAGAAGAACTAGGACGGATGAAACCCTTTTGCAAGGACTCATCAAGTTGTTTCTTAAGCTCGGCTAGTTCTAAGGGTGCCATCTTGTAAGGTCTCCGGGAGATTGGAGCTGTTCCTGGGATAAGATCTATAACGAACTCTACATCTCTGTCAGGTGGAACACCTGGCAGTTCCTCTGGAAAGACATCCGGAAAGTCACGGACTACCGGGATATCTTCAAGGTCTGGAAGAGGGCTGGCATTAAGAGAATAGAGCTGACGCTTTGCAACTCTAGTGGAGACAGTGACTATCTTGCCAGATGGGTGTGTAAGCTGAACAGATCTTGTGTGACAATCAATCTTGGCATGATGAGCTGTCATCCAGTCCATACCCAAGATGATGTTAATATCTGAGGACTTGAGGGCTACAAGTGATGCAAGGAATACAAGTCTATCAACAAGGATTTCATTACCATGGCTGATTCTGGTGGTCTGCCATCTAGACCCTGGGGTTTGGATTTCAAGCGGAGTTGGCATATCACAAAATGACATGTCGTGCAAACGAGCATAGCCTTCAGAAATGAAGGAGTGAGATGCCCCAGTATCGAATAGAACTGATGCTGGGTGACAATTGACAAGGAGTGTACCAAGAACGACATCTGGATCATCATGAGCGTCTTTAGCTGAGACGTGATGCACACGTCCACGTTCAGTGGGAACTGACTTGACACTGATCATCTTTCGTGATGGCTTAATACAGCCAACAGTCTTCTCGGGCTGGGGTGGAGCATAACTAGTCTGAGAGCAATCACGTGCATAGTGTCCTGGCTTCCCGCATGTGAAGCAAGTCCCTGAGGTTGGACGTGGACCCGCACTGACAAGCGGTCTACCAGTAGGCAAGGGTGGAACATACGACTGAGCTGGGGAAGGCACCACATAGGATGGCCTCGGTGTATATCCGGAAGGAAGAGCAGAGTTTGGAACCCAAATCCGGCGCTTCTGGGAACTAGAGCCATAGGAAGATCCCAAATTACGGGTGTGCTTATGAGACTCCTCGTAAGTGAGCTGAGCTGTCTCTGCATTAATGGCCTTGTTCACAAGGGCTTGGAATGTATCGCAATGATGCAGGTGGAGATTACGACGCAACTTGGGGTTGAGACCCTTCCGGAACCTAGCCTGCTTCTTAGCGTCCGTGGACACTTCTTCTGTGGCATAGCGGGCGAGGTTCTCAAACTCTCGGCTATAAGCATCAACAGCCATCTTACTCTGGGTGAAACTACAGAACTCTTCTCTCTTGCGATCAATGAGGGCCTGGGGAATGTGATGCTCGCGAAAAGCCTCAGTGAAATCCTTCCAGGTAGGAATCTGGCCAGCTGGAAGCAAAGCCTCATAGTTCTGCCACCAAAGACTAGCAGGACCTTCCAGGTGGTATGTGGCATAAGTGACCTTGTCATCTTCAGCTACGCTCGCGGAATGCAGCTTATGAGTGATGCTACGGAGCCAGTCATCTGCATCGAGTGGCTCGATGGAATGATGAAAGGTAGGTGGGTGCAAGCGAATGAAATCATGAATGGTAGCAGACCCTTTGAACTGATGTGCGGTGTTCTCCTTGATACGTGCCAACAAACGGTTAGACTCACGCTTGTTCCTCTCCATTTCTAATATGAACTCTGCCAACGAAGGCTGGTCGGGAGGATCCTCATCCCTAGCATCTCCATGGTTCTGGCTACGAGCAACGGAACTTCGCTTAGCTGATGACATCCTGAGAGACGAACCAAGGACAGAGTTAGCATCAACTATGGACTGTAGAATGTAGGACAAGGAATTAGTATCTCTCGAACTCCTAGGAAAATTCCGGCAGCATAATGGCAGTAAAATGCTCAGAATGAGACATCCTACTAAAAATGGGGTGGTAACATAGTCATCATCATCACTCAAAGTTTTGAGATAGTACTAAACAGACTACACCGGAAGTACTCGAAAACTGGGGTATGACTCTGATCAACCAATCCTAAGGGACTACGGAGTAGTAACACGTGATCCTGATAGATGGAAGAGAAGCCTAGTTCCTTAATCCCGTCGGAAAGATAGGATGACTCAGATCAGAAGGTCATGAGGTATAAGGAGTAAAAAGAGCCTTACGTTCCAACCCACAATCAATTCCCTTACATAACTAAAGATTTTCTATACTCAACTTCGACCGGTATGGCTTGGTAATCCTACAGGCAGTCAGGCTCTGATACCAGCGCTGTCAGGACCCCGACTCAATGCCACATCGATCTAGCATGTAACACCTCATATCACTTTGCGGCCTCACGCACGGTATCCCCACGGGTGTCGCCTTACCTTTGCCCGGGACCGTTTGCGCATTTTGGAACACGTATATGATGGTGTCGCTAGCATCCATATGATAAAGAGCCTGGGCTGACATGGCTAGTCGTAAACCCAAAGTGGCACTAACTTACAGGGACAGGCATCCATGACCCAGCATCGAACGTGTCGGTCATCAATGAGTGAATCCAGGTTGTAGCACTGGGCTAACAGGACTCCGGTGAACCGGGCTGTAGCGGGCTAGCAGGACTCCGGTATTCATCGCGTGACATTTCCCCGGAGGGACAGACACAGGATCGAAGAAGGACACATGCCGGCCTGCCTAAGTGTTCCGGAGCAGTAGCAAGCTACCAGGGCTCAGTGGAAACACTAGGAGACATTTCCCGGTAAGAGAGGCTACTAAGAATAAACAACTAGATAGTCAGATCCCACACATAGCAATACACATTACACGTACGCACAACATGCAAGTATGTGCTGTACAACATGGCATCACAGCATAACTCAACAATCATATAGATAAAGGCTCAGAAGAGCCATAATAGCATTCATTGCAAACAGGGGGCACAAAACCCATCATACAGAGCATACAAGCAACAAGCAGAAGCATTACATGTCTGGGTACAGACATCTACAAATGAAAAAGGCTGAAGAGCCTGACTATCTACAACATCCGATCAAGATCGTAGCTGAGGTACTAGCTACTAGTCGAAGTCCACGAGAACACTAGTAAGACCGAAGTCTCCGCTGCAAAAGCATAAATGAAGCAACATGAGTACAAAGGTACTCAGCAAGACTTACATCAGATCCTATCATACATGCATTTGTATCAAGAGGGTAATGTGGGGTTTAGTTGCAGCAAGCCAGCTTTGACTCTGTGGCTATCCTGTTCTACGACTACCAGAAACTCTTGAGGTGAGACAACGTACACGAGTCCACTAATCACCACACAATACACTACTATGGATTCATCCCCGTCTCCCTACGAGAAGGCCATCCATAGCACTCACACTTGTCTTGAGCATTTTAGAGTATCCACTTCAAGTTGTCTATGTACCATGTAAGCATCCAAGAAGTCCATAACCGCGGACCCGGCTATTCGAATAGATCATGTTAACCCTGTAGGGATGTACTTCTTCACACATGCTCTCGCCACTTACCGCCATGTACACGTCATGTATCTCGGCAACCTTCAAGCGGAAGCCTGGCGAGGGTGTCGGCCACGACCTGACTAACCACACAAGACTCTAGTCCAGGTTTATCGCCTATTCGGGTTCCACCCGCAAGGAGATCCGGCCGGGGTGTCGCTTACGGCCCCAAACAATGTGTACAGGGTTCCCGAGCCCACCATCCGGGTGCCACTCGGTACACCAGGCCACGCGTGCCTAGTCTGTCCCAAGCCCACCCTGCCGGGTGCCACTTGGTAGAAAAATAGCACTACCTACAAACACCAGAAACTAGTTGCGACTCCTGGACAGAGACCAAGTTGGTTAATAAGTCGAGAGGGGTCGAGTTACCGGAACCCAATGTGTGGTAGTATCGAGTCATTGGACAACATACATAGAACTCAGTGCTTAAGGACGGTTCCAGTGAGACAACCCACCATGTACTCCTACATGGCCTCTCACCGCTACCTTTACCAAATCGTGTTCACACACTTCACTCTCAGCATTAGAACATATCGTAACACTCCAATTCATTCCCAATGAATCAGACCTGACACAACTCTAAGCAATAGCAGGCATAGCATGGTAGGAACACAACATGGCTCAATCAACTCCTACACATGCTAGTGGGTTTCAACTATTTACTGTGGCAATGACAGGTCATGCAGAGGAATGGGTTCAACTACCGCAGCACAAAGTAGCAGATGAATCGTTGTTGTCCTAATGCAATAACTGAGAGCAGGAGCGAGAGAGTAGGGTTTTATCGAAATGAAGAAGGGGGTTTGCTTGCCTGGTAGATCAGCAAGGAATGCACTGCTTCATAGATAGGCACTCTGGAACAGACTCCGGAGCAGGACCTATCGAGAAGGAACAGTGTCGGCAATCAAACACAATCATATGCAACAATATGATGCATGAACATGGCATGTAGATGTGATGCTGTTTGAGCTAATGCAACTAGTAATCATTTGGTTTGAAGTCCATTTGAACCAAAGGTTCAAATGCATCTCCAAATTAAGCTCCTATATATATGCCATAATGTGTTTTCTCATATTCAGCATGTATAAGTTGGTTTGTCATGCATGAAACTAGTACAGATGGATAGATTACATTTTTCTGATAATTTTTCATATATAAATTATTTTAATCTGAGCTACGGTTGAATTGTTATGAATTTTTGAAGTTTAAAACAATTTCTGGAATTTTCTGATTTAATTTAAATCCAGAAATCATATATTGCGCCAGCATGACGTCAGCGCGACGTCAGCGGTCAACTGCGGCTGGCTGGGGTCAAACCTGACGTGTGGGGTCCACACGTCAGTGACAGGGGGGTTTAACCGAGGTTAGTTTACTTCTAATTAAAAGTTAGTGGCGCTGGGGCCTACTGTCAGCCTCAGGGGGGGTTAATTAAGCGGTGATTAGCACTAAGCTAATCACCTGATGGGCCGGGCCCACATGGCGGGGCTTAGGCGACGGGGCTCGCCGCCGGCGACCTCTGGACGCGGCGGAGTCCGCGCCACAGGCCACGGGGACGGCGTCGGAGAGCACCGGGGCGTAGCCCGGGCACTCGCGCATCTGGTGGGGCAGGTGGAAGGAGCGGGGGAGGCCGGAGCTCGCCGGAGCAAAGCTCGCGGTGGCGGCCGGAGCTCTGCTTCGAGCGGGAACGGGCCGTGGGGCACGGGGAGGCCACCTGAGGGGCTCGACGGCACCCTCGTGGCACTGGGAGCGCGATGGGATGCTCGGTTTGGGCGGAGGCGGGCCGAGACGGCGACGGCGACATGGACGGCGGCGAGAGGCTTCGGCCGTGGTGGGGAACGGCGCTACGGCGCGGAAACGGGGGGGAGAAGAGAGGGGAACGGTGGCGGAGCTCACCGCGGATCCAACGGCGTCGTCGGCGAGCTCGGGGAAGGCTTGGGGCAGCCGGAGCGACGACGGCGATCTCGTCGGCCGGAGCTTGAAGACGACGGCGATTGCGATGAAGCGGGGCTCCCACGGGATGCTTGCTCGGTGAGGAGGGAGAGGGGGTCGTGGCGGAGCTCGGGGACTCTACGGAGGGGCGAGGGGACGGCGGGGAGCGCGTCGGTGGTGAGCTGCGGCGGCGGCAGTGCTTCGGGTGAGAGAGCAGGGGAAGAGAAGGAGAGCGAGGGAGAGTGAGAGAGGTCGGGGTGGCTGCATGGCGTCGTCCGGCGTTCCAGGGCGAAGAGAAGGCGCCAGGCAAGCAGGGAGACTGGTGGCGTGGCGCGGTGGCGCGCGCGCGCGCCGGGCACGCTCCCCTCCCTCTGTCGAGGACGAAGACGACAGAGGAGGAGGCGGGCTGGGCCGCCTGCTGGCTGGGCCGGCCTGCTGCTGCTGGGCCAGAGGCGCCATGCAGAAGCCCAGGTAAGGTTTTCCTGTTTTATTTCTTTTTCTAAATTTTCTGACATTTGTTCTGATTTAGTAATAATACTAAATCAATTTAATACCTTATGCCAATTTTTGCAGGAGCTAGATATATTATTCCAGAGCTCCTTTATAAATGGCATAATTTTTGGACCATATTTCATATATATAACAATATATATCCAAAGCAAATAATTATCGGATTAATCCAAATGGCCAAAATTAAATATCCATGAGCTCCTAAAAATATTGGTTTGATTTTTATCTCTGTCCAATATTTTCAGAGGGCAACATGAGCATTTTCTTGGACCCTTTTGGAGAAATTTTTATTTGGGTCATTTTCAAAAATGATTCTGAGGGTTCCACCAATCCTCATTTCAAATTTAAATGAAATTTAAATATGATGCACAAATGGCTAGCTAGTCTAAGTCATACCAGACTAGGGATGTGACAGCTATAGTGTGTATTTATTCATAATTTGGTTTCGAAATCTCATGCGTTGAATACATGTGTACCTTACTAGTTTTGAGTAGACTAGCAAATTTCACGCGGCCTGGGTTATATCAAAATGCAGGGCCCATGCATCATTGCCTTTCGGTCGAACCTACGTCCACAATTTTTTGTACATGCTATATCTCCACTGGTCCTCGAACCCAAAAGCTGCCTCATTCCCGTAAAACCAAGCGTCCCACACATATTTAAGGCATCGACTCGAACCCGTTTAATATGACGTGGCCCCGCACGTCGTAGTACTCCTACAAACCCTACCGCCTGTCAGGACCCCGACTCAATGCCACATCGATCTAGCATGTAACACCTCATATCACTTTGCAGCCTCACGCACGGTATTCCCACGGGTGTCGCCTTACCTTTGCCCGGGACCGTTTGCGCCTTTTGGCACATGTATATGACATTGTCGCTAGCATCCATATGATAAGGAGCCCGGGCTGACATGGCTAGTCGTAAACCCAAAGTGGCACTAACTTACAGGGACAGGCATCCATGACCCGTCATCGAACGTGTCGGTCATCAGCGAGTGAATCCAGGCTGTAGCACTGGGCTAGCAGGACTCCGGTGAACCGGGCTGTAGCGGGCTAACAGGACTCCGGTATTCATCGCGTGACATTTCCCCGAAGGGACAGACACAGGAACGAAGAAGGACACATGCCGGCCAACCTAAGTGTTCCGGAGCAGTAGCAAGCTACCATGGCTCAGTGGAAACACTAGGAGACATTTCCCGGTAAGAGAGGCTACTAAGGATAAACAACTAGATAGTCAGATCCCACACATACCAAGCATTTCAATAACATACACACAATATGCTCGATATGTGCAAATACAACATGGCATCACAACATGACTCTACGACTCAAGTAATTTATTCAATAGGCTCCGAGGAGCGAGATATTACAAACATGGGTCTCACGACCCAACAATCAGAGCATACAAGTCAAAGCACATGCGGAAGCTTAACATGTTTGAGTACAGACAACTATAAATGAAAAAGGCTGAAAAGCCTGACTATCTACCAGATCCTGCCGAGGGCACAAGATCGTAGCTGAGGTAACAAGCTAAACGTCGAAGTCCACGTGGAACTACTAGTGAGACTGAAGTCTCTATGCAAAAACATAAATTAAGCAACGTGAGTACAAATGTACCCAGCAAGACTTACATCAGAACTGTCTACATATGCATCATTATCAACAAAGGGGATGGTGGGGTTTAACTGCAGCAAGCCAGCTTTGACTCGGTGGCTAACCTGAACTACGACTGCAAGTAACTCTTTGAGGTGGCGCACACGAGTCCACATATTCACCATATCAATACACCACTATGGATCCGCTCCCATCTCCCTACGAGAACGCCATCCATAGCACTCACGCTTATCTTGCGTATTTTAGGGTATCCACTTTCACTTGTCTATGAACTGATATAAGCAACCCAGAAGTCCTTTTCCGCGGACACGGCTATTCGAATAGATGATGTTAACCCTGCAGGGGTGTACTTCTTCACACACGCTCTCACCACTTACCGCCGTTTACACGACATGTACTCGGCAACCTTCAAGCGGAAGCCCAACGTGGGTGTCGGCCACGGCCTACCTAAACACTCGAGTCTCTAGTCCAGGTTTATCGCCTATTCGGGTTCCATCCATGAGGAGATCCGGCCGGAGTTTCGCTCACAGCCCCAAACGATGTGAACAGGGTTCCCGAGACACCAAACGGGCGCCCGGTACACCGTGCCACGTGCCTACCGCATCACAGCCCACCCCTCCGGTCAGCGCTGCCCACGGCCTCCAGCATACTACAAACACTAGAAACTACTTGCAACTCCTGGACAGAGGACAAGGGTGATCAAGAAGCCAAGAGGGTCCATTGGTTTCGGGCCCAATGCGTGGTAGTAGCTGAATCATGGATCACAAACACAGAACTCAGTTCCTGAGGACGGCTGTAATGAGACAACCCACCATGTACTCCTACATGGCCTCTCACCGCTACCTTTACCAAATCGTATTCACACACTTAGCTCACACACAGTAGGACATGTTCACACACCTCTGATTCATCCCCGATGAATCAGACCTGACACAACTCTAAGCAATAGCAGGCATGACAAACAAGCATGAATGAGTAGGCACAACAGGGCTCAAACAACTCCTACTCATGCTAGTGGGTTTCATCTATTTACTGTGGCAATGACAGGTCATGCAAAGGATAAAGGGGTTCAGCTACCGCAGCAAGTAACAGATGAATCGGTGTTGTCCTAATGCATTAAAAGAGAGCAGGAGCGAGAGAGTAGGATTGTATCGGAATGAACAAGGGGGTTTTGCTTGCCTGGCACTTCTGAAGATAACATAGTTCTTCATCGGTGTCATCGAAGTCATCGTCGGAACCACGTCTATCGAGGGGGAACAACACCGGCAAACACAGAGGAAACACGATCAATGCAATGCACAATATGATGCATGCTATGACATGGCAATATGAATGTGTTTTGGGCTAATGCACTTAGCTATGATTTAAATGAAGTGGGTTTGAATACATGATTCAAACTCCAACCCCATATATGATTATTTAAATGCCCTTTATTTGTTTTGTCCAAAACAGAGGACAAACATTGTTCAAACATGCATGAAAATGGTACAGATGGATTCCTTGAATTTTTCTGATAATTTTTATATATAATTTATTAATTTGGAGTTACGGTTGAATTTCTATGAATTTTTGAAGTTTTGGATATTTTCTGAAATAAATAAATCATTTCTGATTTATTTAAAACTCCAGAAAACATTTACTGCATCAGCATGACATCACCCTGACGTCATCAGGTCAACAGGGCGGGTCCAGGTCAAACCTGATGTGTGGGGGCCACACGTCAGTGTCACAGGGCTGCTTAGCTCACTGACAGGTGGGACCAAGTCAAGGGCCACGTCAGCGTAGTCAACACTGACGCGTGGGCCCACCGGGGTTAGTTAAATTAAACAGAAGATGTAATTTGTGTTAATTAGGGCGTGGGGCCCATTAGTCAGTGGCCTAGGGGGTTGGTTAGTGCGTCATTAGCGTTTAATGACATCGCCACGTCACCAGCCACCGGAGTTTCGCCGGCGATGACCATGGCCGACGACGGAGATGCAACGTGTGCTCGCTACGGAGCACCATTCGACACGTGGTTTGCTCCTACGGGTAGCTGAAGATGCACCGCATCCAACTGGGCGAGCGGCAGCGGCTGTGGTGGCCGGAGCTCGCCGGAAACGAGCTTGCGGCGGCGCCGGAGTTCCGGACCTCAACGAGAATGGAGCTCCGGTGCACGGGGAAACTAGTGGAGGGTCTCAGCAGACTCCTGACGACGCGAGGAGCACAAATATGTGCTCGGCCGTGATAGATGCTAGCTCAAACGACGACGAGCTACGCGGCAGCGGCATGGAGCTCTCGGCCACGACGGGGCTATGGCCTAGAGGTCAAAAGCGACCAGGGAAGAAGGGGGAAACGACTCAGGGGCTCACCGCGAGTCCGTTGGGAGGGTTAGTGGGCTCGAAGATGTCTTGTCGGGGGCGAATCGTCGACGGCGGTCGAGGGGGCCGAAGGTTGAAGAAGGCGGCGGTGTGGGCGTTCGGGGGCGTCCGGCGGCGCGTGTGCCCTTGAGGAGGCGTAGACGACGGAGGTGGAGCTCCTGGACAGATGGGAAGGCTAGGCGGTGGC
>NC_041387.1:79470994-79483187 GCF_002162155.2 Triticum dicoccoides
AAGCTGGGCCGACTCTGCTGCAGGTGAGCGCCAGGTAAGTGGCTGGGCTTCTTTTTTTTATTTCTTTTCTGTTTGTTTTATTAATTTATTTTTCCACTGTTTTGAATTTAAAATAATTCAAACAATGCCAAAAACTCCTCTGAATATTTTTATTTTGCTAGATGGACTTTTCCAAAAGCTCATAAAATATTTCAGGGGTATTTGAAATTATATTCTAATTATATGAATATAATTCAAATTCAAATAGCTAATGATTTAAATTCAAAGTCCCAAGATTAAGTCCTTAAAAATGTTCAATATTTTGGTTGGGATTTAAGAAGAGCATTTAAGAAGAACCCTTTTGGAACAATGAATGATGCAAACACTTAAGAACCCTTTCCAAAAATTATCAAACATTTAAGAAGAGCATTTTGGAACAATGAATGAGATTTTAGGGTTTTTACCCTTCTTTTATTTAGGGTTTTGAGGCTTCCAAATTTCCCCGGTTCAAGTTTTCAGAAATTTAAACATGATGCAAACACTAGGCAGCACCAGAAGCTAGGGATGTGACAACTCGCCCCCACTAAACAAGAATCTCGTCCCGAGATTCAAGCGTAGGGTAAGATGAAGGGGAAACGAAACTAGTACAATCTTCACGATCCAGGTTGCACTTCAAATGAACGTTGTTTCAATCACCATCTTTGTCTCGACGTCTTCCTCTGAGAACTCCAGCTAACATGACGAGAAGAGGGAAGGAAAACTCTAGAAGAATCTATCTTCTCGAAGACCGAACAACTCAGGATCAACTCATGGGATGAGACATTGTCACATCTCTCGAGCTGAGACACGAAGCATACATCTGAGGAAATGGAGTGAGACAGATGACGAGGGCTCACTAGGTAGACAACAATTCCACACCTAAGAAGGTGGTAAACGATTGTCAATGTAGCGAGGAGTTGAGTTGCCATGATACCACGACAAAACATCCTGGAGGAGGGAGATTCGTAGATTATCCCCTTAAGTGGCAAAAAGAATTACCTTTGATTCAGAGATCATTGAGACTCTTTAAACCAGCCTAAGGCAATTCTCGAGCGATCGTTTGGAGGGGGTCGGTAGAATGGCATACTCAGACTTGGATGATGTGGATTACCTTGTTGAAGACAATGTAATGGATGATTTTGCTTACCACCGGAAATGGAAGAGACCCATGGTAGAATGGCACAATGGCGGTGCAAGCTGGGAACAGAATGCAAATGCTGGGAATGATTCTGGTAACTGGGGAAGAACCCAACAATAGAGAGTGAATTCACTGTTTGAAAAGTTATAGCATAACCGAGGAGGCTGAGAGCAAACCCAGTTAGTGCCGATGATAACACCTAGCGCTTGCGCATGCTCTCAAGAACTTGAGTATTTCCATAATCATCAAAATTTTACCAATATCTGTGTCAAGGATCCTGGCAACACAACTTGCTACCATGATGAATGATGATGGATGATGCAGATGCAAAGGAAGATAACACTTTCTCAGATTTCACCTTAGCGAGGCCAAGGAACAGAATCTGGATGATCGACCGAGAGACACTTAGCACTCCGCTTCTAATGTTCTCCTTGATGTGCTAGCGTAATCCATAGATAATTATGGTTTGATATCTAGGACATCAAGTAAAGGTCGGACTTCGGGAGCACAAAAATCATAGTGCATAGCTAGGGGGTAAATCCTACGAAATCCTTATGGGGAGGTGGCCAACTTCTCCAATCAAGATACTACAATAATAGGTCTCCTGGCGGGGTGTGTTGGCCACGACATCCACCTTACCGGTTGCCGAGGGACCGATATTATAGTTCTTGGGAAATGTTCCAAACCATCATATCTGCCTGAGATTCAGATCTGGTTGGTGTCAGGATATTCCAGACTCATCGAGTCTAGGAAAAAAATGAAAGTTTGCAACACAAATCGACGAGATGATGTTGTAAGAATCTCGGGGAACGGACTACGGTAGTACGCTCCAAAATATGAGCCGGTGCTGCTACAAACATGTGAACATGTTGTCCCGGACAAACATGATCACATGGTAGTCTTACAATAAAACACTACCGAGTTCAGGTGGGGAACCATCATCGGGATATCAGAGTCTTGTGCATTACCATGGATTAACACTTAACTCCTTTTCTTGAACAAATCAGTCAGTGGCTTGGGGTGCTACAGAACACATATAGAATGGAGGTTGCAAGTCTCTGAACCACAGAATACTTCGCACGTATGCATGACTGATTGGGATGATTCCAGAGGAAGCAAAACTAACTTTCTCAAATTCACGGCGGCAACTTTCACCAAATGCACGTGTATAAGAGGAAGTCACTCCTTTCATCAAACAAGTACTTCATGAGCTAGCATGAAGAAAATGCTTTCAAAAGTTTCCAACACTAGCTTAATGTTCAGCAAAATTATGGAGAAGACAAGGATGTTGTCGATGGGCTCAACAACAATTCATCCAGGTTTCCATATAAAAGGAATTCCATAGTTAAGTGAACACAGTGATAGCATTGATCAGACCAAAAGATGTAATGGTGTATGCTCGAGGAAAATCCACGAGTAAGACAACATTACGAACATCGTTGGTTCTGACTTGATTTGAGGATAGCCCATACTCAAATCAAAGTTTTGGTTAGGACGATAAGTCCAGCAATTGATCGCGGGGATCAATCAATGAAGACATCACCTTTCTTCAACACACACTACAAAAGAATATCCCTTTGGAACGAACTAAGTCAGGCAAGCTTTTATCTTCCAACTCTCCAAGTTGTTGTCTAGCTTAACCAACTAGCTCAGGGATATCTAACACCGATTCTTGGAGAGAAGGTGGTTCACAAGAAACCAACTTGATCACGAGCTCAACATAACAGTCAAGGGACAACCTGGTAATACTTCCGAGAAGATATTCGTAAAATCACGAACCACCGGTATGTTACTAAGCTCGAGAACAATCTCGCTTTTGAGGGCAAGACGATATGATCAAGTGAGTGAGGACTTGACAAGTGTCACATCCCTAGCTTCTGGTGCTGTCTAGTGTTTCATCTTGCTTGCATCATGTTTAAATTTTTGAAACTTGAACTGAGGAATTTTGGAAGCCTCAAAAACTTAAATAAAAGAGGGGCAAAGAACCCTGGAAAATGCATTCAATGTTCCAAAATGGCCTTAAATAATGTTGGTTATATTTGGCAAGGGTTTGCACCAAACCAAAAATAATGAACATTTTGAGGAATATTTTGAGCACTAAATTTAAATCATTATTGTATTTGAATTTGGAATTATATTCATAATATATGGGATATATTTTCAAATAACTCTGAAATGCTTTATGTGCTGTTGGAAAAGTCCATCTAGCAAATAAAAATATTCAGAGGAGTTTTTGGCATTGTTTGAATTTGTTTAAATTCAAAACAATGCCAAAACAAATTTAAAAATAGAAAACAGAAATATAAAAAAGAGAGAGAGAACCCACCTGGACTTACCTGGTGCTCACCTCTCAGCCCAGCCGGCCCAGCTCCTGTGCTGGCCCGTGCCAGCCAGCTGCTTCCCCTTGCCAGAGCAGGCAGGGAGGTGAGCATGGCGCGCCCGAGCTCGCCACGCACCACCCAGCCTCTCTGCATCGCCCTGGTCGCCGTTGCGCCGCGTGGATCGTCTTTTGGTCGTCGCCCCGACCTCGCCGACACCCCATTCGCCCCCCTACGCCTCTCCTCGCCCGTTCCCCGCCATGGCCGAAGCCTCCATGGACGCGCTGCCGTAACCCCGCACCCACAGCCACTGCCCCACCTCTCCGACGTGATCCCGAGCTCCGCCACGACGTCGTCGTCCTCTCCATCGAGTCACGCGGCGCCAGAAGCTCTGCTGCATCTCCAACGCCGCCGTTTCCGACCTTGGGTGCCGGTGATCCCCGCCGTCGATTCGCCGGACCCCGTGCCTCCCCTGCCTCGCCAGCAGCACCAGAAGAACCGCGGTGAGCCGCTGCATCATTTCCCCCATGCCTTGTTGCCTAATTCGCCCCCTAGCCGCATCAACCACCGGAGCCGAGAGCTCTTCGCCGCCGGCCATGTCGCCGCCGTAGCCACGGTTGCCTAGAACTGCAACCGAGCACGCAGCCGTGCTCAGTGCACCCCCAGGAGGCCATAGCACCCATCCGCACCCTCTGCTGTGCTCCCTAACGCCGACTCCGAGCTCACCCGAACTCCGGCGGCTACCTAGCTCGTCGCCGGCGCCGATTCCGGCCGCCCCGACCCCAACCGACTCCACAGGAAGACGCGGCGCTCTTCCAGCTATTCGTAGAGCCCCTCCTCCGTCCGTTTGGTCGCCGGAGCACGAAACCCGAAGGCCTCCGCTGCCTCGGCCTCGCCGGCGACTCACCGCCGGCGGGTTAGGCCTTGTTGACCAGGGGTTTGACCCCCCCTGGGTCGATGACAGGTGGGGCCAGCCCCCCTGTTAATTAGTTTAGTTTATTTTAATTTAATTACCCCCCCTGCTGACACTGACATGTGGGCCCTAGTGCCCTAATCCTTAATTAAACTAAACTAAACCCCCCCTGTTTAACCTGTGACGCTGACATATGGATCCCACAGGTCAGGTTGACCTGGACGGCGCCCGTTGACCTGCTGACGTCACTATGAGGTCATGATGACGCAATAATTCCTTTCTGGAATTTAAATAAATCTTAAATGATTTAATAATTTCAGAAAATAGCTAAAACTTCAATAAATCATAGAAAATTAACCGTAACTCCAAATTAAATAAATTATATATGAAAAATTATCAGAAAAATTCAAGGAATCCATCTGCACCATTTTCATGCATGCTAGAACAACTTATAGCTGCTGTTTAGCACAAATCATATAAAGGGCATTTAAATATCCACATATGGAGTTTGAATTTGAATCTTGGATTCAAACCAACTTCATTTAATCTGGTTTTAGTTGCATTAGCTCAAAACACATTCATTTTGCCATGTCATGATCATGCATCATATTGTGCATTGCATTGATTGTGTTCCCTTCTGTGTTGCCGGTATTTGTCCCCTCTCGATAGACGAGATACCGATGATGTGATCGTTGACACTGATGAAGACTCAATGTTATCTTCAGAAGTGCCAGGCAAGCAAAACCCCCTTGTTCATTTTGATAAAATCCCACTCTCTCGCTCCTGCTCTCTTTTACTGCATTAGGACAACAACGACATTTTGTTACTTGCTGCGGTAGCTGAACCCCTTTATCCTTTGCATGACCTGTCATTGCCACAGTAAATAGATGAAACCCACTAGCATGAGTAGGAGTTGTTTGAGCCCTGATGTGCCTACTCATTCATGCTTGTTGTCATGCCTGCTATTGCTTAGAGTTGAGTCAGGTCTGATTCATCGGGGATGAATCAGAGGCGGGTGAACATGTCCTACTGTGTGTGAGCTAAGTGTGTGAACACGATTTGGTAAAGGTAGCGGTGAGAGGCCATGTAGGAGTACATGGTGGGTTGTCTCATTGCAGCCGTCCTCAGGAACTGAGTTCTGTGTTTGTGATCCATGATTCAGCTACTACCACGCATTGGGCCCGAAACCAATGGACCCTCTCGGCTTCTTGATCACCCTTGTCCTCTGTCCAGGAGTTGCAAGTAGTTTCTGGTGTTTGTAGTATGCTGGAGGCCGTGCGCAGCGCTGACCGTAGGGGTGGGCTGTGATGCGGTAGGCACGTGGCCGGGTAAACCGGGCGCCCGTTTGGTGTCACGGAACCCTGTTCACATCGTTTGGGGCTGTGAGCGAAACTCCGGCCGGATCTCCTCATGGATGGAACCCGAATAGGCGATAAACCTGGACTAGAGACTTAGGTGATTAGGTAGGTCGTGGCCGACACCCACGTTGGGCTTCCGCTTGAAGGTTGCCGAGTACATGTCGTGTAAACGGCGGTAAGTGGTGAGAGCGTGCGTGAAGAAGTACACCCCTGCAGGGTTAACATCATCTATTCGAATAGCCGTGTCCGCGGTAAAGGACTTCTGGGTTGCTTATATCAGTTCATAGACAAGTGAAAGTGGATACTCTAAAATACGCAAGATAAGCGTGAGTGCTATGGATGGCGTTCTCGTAGGGAGACGGGAGCGGATCCATAGTGGTGTATTGATATGGTGAATATGTGGACTCGTGTGCGCCACCTCAAAAGAGTCGCTTGCAGTCGTAGTTCAGGATAGCCACCGGGTCAAAGCTGGCTTGCTGCAGTTAAACCCCACCATCCCCTTTGTTGATAATGATGCATATGTAGATAGTTCTGATGTAAGTCTTGCTGGGTACATTTGTACTCACGTTTGCCTATTTTATGTTTTTGTAGAGAGACTTCAGTCTCACTAGTAATTCCGCGTGGACTTCGACGTTTAGCTTGTTACCTCAGCTACGATCTTGTGCCTCGGCAGGATCTGATAGATAGTCAGGCTTTTCAGCCTTTTTCATTTATAGATGTCTGTACTCAGACATGATAGCTTCCGCTTGTGCTTTGACTTGTATGCTCTGAATGTTGGGTCATGAGACCCATGTTTGTAATATCTCGCTCCTCGGAGCCTATTGAATAAATTACTTATGTCATAGAGTCATGTTGTGATGCCATGTTGTATTTGCACATATCGAGCATATTGTGTGTATGTTATTGAAATGCTTGGTATGTGTGGGATCTGACCATCTAGTTGTTTATCTTTAGTAGCCTCTCTTACCGGGAAATGTCTCCTAGTGTTTCCACTGAGCCATGGTAGCTTGCTACTGCTCCGGAACACTTAGGCTGGCCGGCATGTGTCCTTCTTCGTTCCTGTGTCTGTCCCTTCGGGGAAATGTCACGCGATGAATACCGGAGTCCTGTTAGCCCGCTATAGCCCGGTTCACCGGAGTCCTGCTAGCCCAGTGCTACAGCCTGGATTCACTCGCTGATGACCGACACGTTCGATGCTGGGTCATGGATGCCTGTCCCTGTAAGTCTGTGCCACTTTGGGTTTACGACTAGCCATGTCAGCCCGGGCTCCTTATCATATGGATGCTAGCGACACTGTCATATACGTGTGCCAAAAGGCGCAAACGGTCCCGGGCAAAGGTAAGGCGACACCCGTGGGAATACCGTGCGTGAGGCCGCAAAGTGATATGAGGTGTTACATGCTAGATCGATGTGGCATTGAGTCGGGGTCCTGACAACAAGATCCTAACTCATCAATCGAAGGGTGCACCGAAATAAGGACTAGGTAGCACGATCAATCTTAGAATGATGACTCAATAATCAGCACGCTAAGAATGAGGTTGTGGTCCATTTAACTACCAAGCAACGGAGTTGCTAGCAGTATTGATTTCACACGCCATGATTCATTTGTCGGCATTCCGGTTACAATAACACAGGAACCGAGGAATGAACAATGATGGCAAGAAGTATCACTGTACCAAGAGTTCATAGGATGGTGTGCAATTCCTATAACAATCCCGATATAAAAGATGGTAATACTCCAAGGTAGAACAGAGCGAAAGCTGGATTAGCAATTTGTTCTGCGGAGCACAACTTCTTTGACCCAATCCTGGATATGGAAGAGGTACTGGAGTTTGTTTCTCCTAGTCATTCCGCGATAGAATGGCTTGACGGACCACAAGAGTAATAGGCATTGATAAACGAATGCATGCATACTCTTGACTATCAATTGATAGACGAAGGTCAGTAGACAGCTAAAGAGGGACAACTCAAAGGAACATATAACTTTCTGAGTTGTGGATGCATAGATTAGTATGTCGAGCCAAGTTCAACATAATTCTTCTGGATAACCCATGCAGAAAGGTAGAACTGGCAGAGTCACAATATATAATGGAGAACTCATCAAGAGCATTCTGGTTGTGATCGTTCAGTTCAACGAGGAACTTCTGCCATAAGTAGTTCATGGTATTTGGAAGAAGAAGATACCACGGACTTCAAGCACTATCGCAAAGGTTACTAATAACCTAAGGAATCTAGCAATTACTATCAACATGAAGTAAGTAGGGTGAATCTTGGGTTCAAAACCCAAGGAGTAGAATACCTACTACTAAGTGGCATCACAGGATGCTTTCGAGAATAAAGGCCAGAATCATCACGCTAGGAACATAAAACATGGCTAGACTACTAGATGATCCCCTAAGGCACCTAGGGTCATAATAATAACTCCAACATAAATGTCAAGGCAATAGAATACCTCAACTCAACAATTGTGTGATTGAGCCGGCATAAAGGAACATCGAAACCAGAGGGAAAGGATTTTGCAAATGCATCAGATTGTTTAGAAACCTGGGATGACTCGGACAGCATAACGGCTATAAATGCTTAGAAAAGATTTGAGAATTCACAAAATGGTGGCATAACCACTCAGATGCACAATATCAGGGTTTCGAGATCAATAATTAACATACGGAAGTAATAGGAACTGAAACGAGGCTTAAGTCCAACAATCTTATAAGTCTACGGATAAGTAACACGTGATCCTGATAGAAAGAAGAGATAGCCTAGTTCTTAATCCCCGTAGGAAAGATAAGATGACTCAGATCAGAAGGGCATAAGGTATAAGGAGTAAAAGACCTTACGTTCCATCCCACAAACAATTCCCTTATATAACTAAAGAATTTCTAGACTCAACTTCGACCAGTTTTGGCTTGGTAATCCTACAGGCAGTCAAGCTCTGATACCAAAGCTGTCAGGACCCCGACTCAATGCCACATCGATCTAGCATGTAACACCTCATATCACTTTGCGGCCTCACGCACGGTATTCCCACGGGTGTCGCCTTACCTTTGCCCGGGACCGTTTGCGCCTTTTGGCACACGTATATGAGAGTGTCGCTAGCATCCATATGATAAGGAGCCCGGGCTGACATGGCTAGTCGTAAACCCAAAGTGGCACTAACTTACAGGGACAAGCATCCATGACCCAGCATCGAACGTGTCGGTCATCAGCGAGTGAATCCAGGCTGTAGCACTGGGCTAGCAGGACTCCGGTGAACCGGGCTGTAGCGGGCTAACAGGACTCCGATATTCATCGCGTGACATTTCCCCGAAGGGACAGACACAGGAACGAAGAAGGACACATGCCGGCCAGCCTAAGTGTTCTGGAGCAGTAGCAAGCTACCATGGCTCAGTGGAAACACTAGGAGACATTTCCCGGTAAGAGAGGCTACTAAGGATAAACAACTAGATAGTCAGATCCCACACATACCAAGTATTTCAATAACATACACACAATATGCTCGATATGTGCAAATACAACATGGCATCAAAACATGACTCTACGACTCAAGTAATTTATTCAATAGGCTCCGAGGAGCGAGATATTACAAACATGGGTCTCATGACCCAACAATCAGAGCATACAAGTCAAAGCACATGCGGAAGCTTAACATGTCTGAGTACAGACAACTATAAATGAAAAAGGCTGAAAAGCCTGACTATCTACCAGATCCTGCCGAGGGCACAAGATCGTAGCTGAGGTAACAAGCTAAACGTCGAAGTCCACGTGGAACTACTAGTGAGACTGAAGTCTCTCTGCAAAAACATAAATTAAGCAATGTGAGTACAAATGTACCCAGCAAGACTTACATCAGAACTATCTACATATGCATCATTATCAACAAAGGGGATGGTGGGGTTTAACTGCAGCAAGCCAGCTTTGACTCGGTGGCTAACCTGAACTACGACTGCAAGTAACTCTTTGAGGTGGCGCACACAAGTCCACATATTCACCATATCAATACACCACTATGGATCCGCTCCCGTCTCCCTACGAGAACGCCATCCATAGCACTCACGCTTATCTTGCGTATTTTAGGGTATCCACTTTCACTTGTCTATGAACTGATATAAGCAACCCAGAAGTCCTTTTCCGCGGACACGGCTATTCGAATAGATGATGTTAACCCTGCAGGGGTGTACTTCTTCACACACGCTCTCACCACTTACCGCCGTTTACACGACATGTACTCGGCAACCTTCAAGCGGAAGCCCAACGTGGGTGTCGGCCACGGCCTACCTAAACACTCGAGTCTCTAGTCCAGGTTTATCGCCTATTCGGGTTCCATCCATGAGGAGATCCGGCCGGAGTTTCGCTCACAGCCCCAAACGATGTGAACAGGGTTCCCGAGACACCAAACGGGCGCCCGGTACACCGTGCCACGTGCCTACCGCATCACAGCCCACCCCTCCGGTCAGCGCTGCCCACGGCCTCCAGCATACTACAAACACCAGAAACTACTTGCAACTCCTGGACAGAGGACAAGGGTGATCAAGAAGCCGAGAGGGTCCATTGGTTTCGGGCCCAATGCGTGGTAGTAGCTGAATCATGGATCACAAACACAGAACTCAGTTCCTGAGGACGGTTGCAATGAGACAACCCACCATGTACTCCTACATGGCCTCTCACCGCTACCTTTACCAAATCGTATTCACACACTTAGCTCACACACAGTAGGACATGTTCACACACCTCTGATTCATCCCCGATGAATCAGACCTGACACAACTCTAAGCAATAGCAGGCATGACAAACAAGCATGAATGAGTAGGCACAACAGGGCTCAAACAACTCCTACTCATGCTAGTGGGTTTCATCTATTTACTGTGGCAATGACAGGTCATGCAAAGGATAAAGGGGTTCAGCTACCGCAGCAAGTAACAGATGAATCGGTGTTGTCCTAATGCATTAAAAGAGAGCAGGAGCGAGAGAGTAGGATTGTATCGGAATGAACAAGGGGGTTTTGCTTTCCTGGCACTTCTGAAGATAACATAGTTCTTCATCGGTGTCATCGAAGTCATCGTCAGAACCACGTCTATCGAGGGGGAACAACACCGGCAAACACAGAGGAAACACGATCAATGCAATGCACAATATGATGCATGCTATGACATGGCAATATGAATGTGTTTCGGGCTAATGCACTTAGCTATGATTTAAATGAAGTGGGTTTGAATACATGATTCAAACTCCAACCCGATATATGATTATTTAAATGCCCTTTATTTGTTTTGTCCAAAACAGAGGACAAACATTGTTCAAACATGCATGAAAATGGTACAGATGGATTCCTTGAATTTTTCTGATAATTTTTCATATATAATTTATTTAATTTGGAGTTACGGTTGAATTTCTATGAATTTTTGAAGTTTTGGATATTTTCTGAAATAAATAAATCATTTCTGATTTATTTAAAACTCCAGAAAACATTTACTGCATCAGCATGACATCACCCTGACGTCATCAGGTCAACAGGGCGGGTCCAGGTCAAACCTGACATGTGGGGGCCACACGTCAGTGTCACAGGGCTGCTTAGCTCACTGACAGGTGGGACCAAGTCAACGGCCACGTCAGCGTAGTCAACACTGACGCGTGGGCCCACCGGGGTTAGTTAAATTAAACAGAAGATGTAATTTGTGTTAATTAGGGCGTGGGGCCCATTAGTCAGTGGCCTAGGGGGTTGGTTAGTGCGTCATTAGCGTTTAATGACATCGCCACGTCACCAGCCACCGGAGTTTCGCCGGCGACGACCATGGCCGACGACGGAGATGCAACGTGTGCTCGCTACAGA
Organism: Triticum dicoccoides; assembly: GCF_002162155.2. NCBI lineage: Eukaryota > Viridiplantae > Streptophyta > Magnoliopsida > Poales > Poaceae > Triticum > Triticum dicoccoides. The sequence goes on from NC_041387.1 coordinate 79,482,567, forward strand.
GCACCATTCAACGCGTGGTTTGCTCCTACGGGTAGCTGAAGATGCGCCGCATCCAACTAGGCGAGCGGCAGCGGCTGTGGTGGCCGGAGCTCGCCGGAAACGAGCTCGCGGCGGCACCGGAGTTCCGGACCTCAACGAGAATGGAGCTCCGGTGCACGGGGAAACTATTGGAGGGTCTCAGCAGACTCCTGACGACGCGAGGAGCACAAATATGTGCTCGACCGTGACAGATGCTAGCTCAAACGACGATGAGCTACGCGGCGGCAGCATGGAGCTCTCGGCCACGACGGGGCTATGGCCTAGAGGTCAAAAGCGACTAGGGAAGAAGGGGGAAACGACTCAGGGGCTCACCGCGGGTCCGTTGGGAGGGTTAGTGGGCTCGAAGATGTCTTGTCGGGGGCGAATCGACGACGGCGATCGACGGGGCCGAAGGTTGAAGAAGGCGGCGGTGTGGGCGTTCGGGGGCGTCCGGCGGCGCGTGTGCCCTTGAGGAGGCGTAGACGACGGAGGTGGAGCTCCTGGACAGATGGGAAGGCTAGGCAGTGGCTGTGGCCGCGGCGAACGGCGTCGGTGGCGATGGTGGCGTTCGGCCATGGCTGCGGGCAAGCGAGGGGGAGTGCC
>NC_041387.1:79483576-79497041 GCF_002162155.2 Triticum dicoccoides
GCGGGGACAGGGAGGAGGTTGAGCCTCCAGCGCGAAGCAGGAGGTGGAGCCTGCGTGCGCGGGCGCTTTCTCACGGCGACAGCAGCAGCTTTGGGGCGAGGGGAGGAAGACGACAGGGGGGGGGGGAGGCGGCGGTGGTGGGCTGGGCCGGAACAGAAGCTGGGCCGGCTCTGCTGCAGGTGAGCGCCAGGTAAGTGGCTGGGCTTCTTTTTTTTTCTGTTCTGTTTGTTTTATTAATTTATTTTAACACTGTTTTGAATTTAAAATAATTCAAACAATGCCAAAAACTCCTCTGAATATTTTTATTTTGCTAGATGGACTTTTCCAAAAGCTCATAAAATATTTCAGGGGTATTTGAAATTATATTCTAATTATATGAATATAATTCAAATTCAAATAGCTAATGATTTAAATTCAAAGTCCCAAGATTAAGTCCTTAAAAATGTTCAATATTTTGGTTGGGACCAGAACCCTTTCCAAAAATTATCAAACATTTAAGAAGAGCATTTTGGAACAATGAATGAGATTTTAGGGTTTTTGCCCTTCTTTTATTTAGGGTTTTGAGGCTTCCAAATTTCCCCAGTTCAAGTTTTCAGAAATTTAAACATGATGCAAACACTAGGCAGCACCAGAAGCTAGGGATGTGACACCACCGCACTCATCATCGGTTTTCTTCAAGAGGACGAGGGAGAACCCGATTTGTAGTGGAGGCGCTTTAAAAAAAAGGATCTGTAGTGGAGACCCCTACCCTAGGGTGCCCTAGGTAGCTGCCGCACGCATCATTGTTTTCTCTTTTCTTTATGCTCTTGCGTGCTAGAGTGAAATGATGGCTGCTTCGTCCGTCCAGCTTAATGCGGGAAGGTGGGGCTTTGTGATTTGACCCCTCATCGCTCATTTTCTACTACTGTGGCGCTACGACCGGGGTGCCTCCAATTCCAACCGCTGCTCCAAACTGTAATTTGGTGCATCGCATGTGGAACAAGATGGTGGATGTGCCACATGTCTTCCAAAGGGGTCCTGTTAAGTGTGTCGCCATTTCGTGTGCGGACTGACCCTGCTTGAGTTGCTACGCCAACACGACAGGAGCAACCTACCACTTGGTTTTGCTCCTTGGTGAATCCCGACTATATTGATGTATAAAGATACGTGCTGAACTACCCTCTCCGTCTCGGCTTTTTATTTGTAGGCGTCTCGGTTTATAGGGCCTGCATGTAGTTCTAGGTCATCCATTTGACTAACTAAATATGAGTTGCTATGTCACAAAAAGTATATCATTGGATTCTTATTGGTTGATATGTGAAGAAACAAGAAACGAGGTAGAAGTTAATGCACCACGCCTTAGTATTGTGGGATTATTTGGTTTTCGTAAGATGACGTGCGTTTGGTTGCAAGGGTGGTCATGAATGGGTTGGGATCGTTCAGAAAATAGACATGTTTGGTTATAAAGCACATGAATGGTTCGAGTCAAAAAAAGAGAATATGCCTCGAAGCTGCTGAACCATTCCACCCAACCAAATTGGTCGAATCAAATGGCCACCCTTTGCATGCATGACTATGTGAGCATGACTGGTGGTCATGTCTTAAATAATTAGCTCATCTCTTATATTCAGCCAAACACATGAATTGAATGGTTTAATCCCAAAAAAATTGAATGGTCCCAATCCATTCATACGATACCTTCAACCAAACGCATCCGACGGAGGGAGTAGTTGTATTTAAAAGTCGATGGCGGGGCTTTTCCTGCCCGGTAGAAGGCGGGACTGTTCCGCCTAGTCGGTTCGACAAAGACGCGAGAAGACGAGGGAGTAGGCTGCTGCAAACGTAGGGCTGTGTGATTTGACAGCGAGTTACTGCTGGACAGGTGGGGCCCCGTGATTTGACTTGCCATTATCATTTTAACTGCGACGCTATGACCGGCGTGAGTCTCCCGATTCCTGACCACCTCCACACATGTGCCTCTCCCAATGCTCCACCACGTAGTAGTAGACGATGGCTCTTGCATGAGAGCCCACTTCTCCACTTTTTCCTTGCCTCTCTTTCCTCCACATATGGAAAAATGCCATGTAAAGCGCACTATTGTACTTGCTCCTACAGGTGCTTAAGCTTGCCACATAGGCATAAAGTCTGATGTGGCAAGTTAATCAAGAAGAGAGAGACTAGTTTGGTGACCCAAGAAAGAAACGATGCTAAGCGCGTGTACCTAGGTGAAAAGACAATTTTGAGTTTATAGCTAATTAAATGAAGCAAACTTAGCAACACCATTTCATTGGAAGAGGTCACTCCTTGGCAAATGCAATAAATACTAGTACTCCCTGTGTCCCATTATATAAGAACGTTTTTGACACTAGGTGTAGTGTCAAAAACGTTCTTATATTATGGGACGGAGGGAGTACAAAGAAAGAGATAGAGAGGAGTAAAAAAACACTTATAGCCAACCTTGTTGAAGTATGAGTGACTAAGTAATGACTATGTATGACATGCCAACATCAGATAGCCTAACGCACCGTGTTAAATCTCCAAGGGCACGACCACGCGAGCGACACGACGGTCGTGGTAGGCACAACCATGATACGGGCTGCTGGCAGCCCTTGGATCTGAGATGAAACGGTCGCATGCTAAGTTGCTGAAAATTTTAAGAATAACCCTCCAGGATAGGATATTCACCCATAGGTCTAGAATCACGCCATGCAACCGTTCGATCTCAGATCCAAGGGCTCTCGGAAGCCCGTATCAGGGGAGAATGGAAAGCCACTACCCTGCCATTCGCACGCTGGCAGTTTGATCCTACTCTTTCCCGCACGTCCTTTAATACTACGGCGGTTCGCTCCTAGTCGTCCCGTCCATTCACATTACGGCAGTTCCACTAATCCTAACCCTCCTCCCAAATCCATGGCGTCCCAAATCTCCCCGATTGGCGGTGAGTACAAGGTTAGAACCATCACCGGCGATGAGTTCGACGTCATCTACACCCGTACTTCCGCGACGGTGAAAGGATGCCTTTATCGCTTCAGACGCATGTTCAAAAACTCACATGATGAGTGGGTCGCTGGGCTAGATGTTGAGTACACCACAGTCGTGGGACGAGAGAAGGATCTAAAGGACGAAGAGAGGAAGAAGCCCGCCGTGATCCAGGTTTGCGTACATAACGTTTGCTTGGTCTACCACATATGCCATGCCTACGTTGAGTGCGAGGATTTTAAGAACTTCCTCAAGGACAAAACAGTCAAATTATTACTGTAGACTTTAAGAACGACAAAGAAGTCCTGCGTCGGATAGGCCTCGTCGTAGGCAACCCCTTCGACCTCCAGAAGAATCGGCTGGTGCCCTCTCGTCAGTCCTCAATGCTGACCCTGGCAGGAGCCATGGTTCATCCTTCGTACCACAAGCTGGAGAAACCTCATTACATGCTTCATCGTCATGCATGGCAGCGGAATGTACTAGATATAGACCACATCCACTACGCTGCAATGGATGGCTACCTTTGTTTCAATATCTACAAGGGTTGGATGAAGAGCAACAGCCAAGTTGGCGGTTCAAGCAAAGAAGTATCAGCCAAGAGGAAGAGGGACAAGGACGAAGTCGAGGACGTGGACGAGGACTCCGAGTAAGGTGGCAGTGTCGTTGCTCATGGCGGTTCTAAACTTCTAATGCAATGTCTACCGGATTAGTTGCATAGTTTAATTTCAGGTGTGCTTAGTTTAAATTGAAGGGTGTGTTGTGCTGAGCCCCCAGCAGAACTATGTTATGTTTCTTCTCGTTACTTTAACTCTTCAGTATGTACATACTAGTACTAGTATTTCTTTAATAGAATTTAGCACCCCAATTAAGCACGTACTAGCTTTTTTAATAGTACTATATGCATAATTTGGCGACGAGCGCTCTCTATATGTACCACCTTTTTTTAAAATTTCAATTTTTGCTCCATGGCGCAATCCATCAATAGTGGAGTACTACTGTACAAAAGTATACATTTTTTAAAAGGCTAGCGTACTGTTCATCACACACACACACACACACACACACACACACACACACACACACATATATATATAGCCAGTTAAATTCTCAACCTAGAACGACGTGCATGCCATGTAGTAAACCGATCCGGAGGAAGTATAGTAAAAATGAGGTGATTTTACCCAGCGATCAGCGGGGGAGCATGGCCTGTCATGCAGTCCACGTGTCATGATGTACCAAGGCGATGCGCGTGTCCCTCTTGAGGCAGAAGCAATACTAGTACGTGGTTTGAGATGATGTCGAACCGAAGTGTGAAATAATGGTTGCTTCGTCCGTGTGGGAAGGTGCGGCATTGTGATTTGACGTCTCATTGCTCATTACTAACACTGGGCCGGTACGAGTGGGGTGCATCCCCCCTGCTGTTCTGCACTGTTATTTGGTGCTTGACACGTTGACCCGGTTGCTATATGTCCCACATGTCAGCGACAGGAAGTACAGAATTCATGAAAGGGAGCGTCGACGGAGGAGTATACTACAGAATTCATGAAAGGGAGCGACTTAGTTTTGGAAAAATCTGTTTTTACGGAGTACGTACCCATTAGGGTTTATAGGGCTCATCTAAAAAACATTCGTTTTTCCGTTTGATAAGTCTCAATTCTAGTACTATACTAGTAGTAGTACCATTACATGTTGGATTTCGAGGTGCGTTAGATCACCTGACGCAAGCAGTGTCAAGAGGAAACTAACCAATGCATGTACAAGTTCATGGAAATTTAGTTGTGATTCATGCATTCGTTCTAATTAGTGCCTCGGTAAACATAACTTCTTTAGAAATACGAGCGTACTGTGCAAACTACAAAATTAATTCGACCACTCACCGTTTACCTTGGTTGGAGAGATTTTGAAATTGAGCCATAAACTGGAAAGGAGGGAGTAGTAACTTTTGTCTCGATTACTATTTGTGGCCTTGTATAGATGCAAAATGTATTTTTTTATAGTGGCCTTTTATAAGTAAATAGAGGGAGTACTAACCAAAGTACGTAGTAGGGACGAGGAGTAAACGGAGGGAGTAGTAAAATTTTCTCCTCGTGCTGTGAGCCACCGCGCGCGTGGGTGAGGGAGCGGGCGTGAAGGCGTACAATAGTACTCCAGCTTCACCTCATCCTGCAAGCCACCGCGCCCGTGGGCGGGGGAGACGGCGTACTAAGCAAGTTTCTCCTCGTTCTGCGAGTTGACGGGACACATCAAAAGTACTCCAGTGTATAGAGCCTTGCCTCTAAGGTAGGCCCCACATGGTTTGCCTCTTTTTTTAATTTAACATAACGTGTCAAGTCGCAATTTGTTTGTTCACCCGTGGTAGACGATCCTCCCTCCACGAAGAGGACAACCAGTACACGTGCCAAATTACCACGTGGGCTGCCTTTTTCATACAGAAATGAGCTCCACCATGTACCCGCGCAGGTGTGGTTGGGAAAGAGACGGGAGTACGTGCGCCGTGCGTGCACCTCTTCTCTTCATGCATGTTCCCCACCTACGTGGGTGTGTGTGAGAGAGATACAAACCTAGACATAATGCGCCGTCCATCCCCATGCCTCCGCCCAGTCCGACCACCAGTCACCACCACGGCACCATGCCCCACTCCTCCTCACCATATCTCTCATATTTCTCCCTCCATTTTTATATACAAGGGGCCACTATCAAAATTACAATTTGCAGATATACAAGGCCACTAACACTATCGATGCAATATTAATGGTGTTTGCCTCGTGGTACTAGCAAAGGAGGACATTAATTATCCCTTGCATGCATGCGGGAGTTTGTAAAAAAATGCATCTTGATGTTCCATGCAATGCACGGGCATCTTGCTAGTCCATGAAAACAACACATGGCAAAATTCCACGGCGAACGAGGGATTTGAATCTGTTGGGAGGGGCTGTTTGGATCTTGCCCGGGGTAGCCAAAATATTGGCGATCCTTTTGTCCACCGGTGCCTTTGCCATCGATGAACGAGGAACGGCTCGGGTGCTCATGTTGTCATGCATCCTCCAGTGTGCACGTTGGAGACGAGCTCGCACGAGCTGTGTTTTTTTGTCCCACAATGCCGCCTGAGCCACCCGCAGACCGACCGGCGATTCGCAAATTACGCCATCCAACCACAGCCGCACACATTATGACAGCAACTCAACCAACCGGACGAAATTCACGCAAACACGTAGACAAACTGATACTCATTCACGCAACTACCGGAGTATTTCATATAAACAACGACTGAAATCATATAAAATACCGGATTTTCACACAAACATGACGGATTTCATTAAATTCAAATCAACTACGTGGTGCTAGTTCTGGACAGCACAGGTATATAATACATGGCCTAAATGGTCGCCCGCCGATCGATTTGTGTTCCTCATGTCCGGTCGCACGATCACCGGACTGCCGAGAGCCCCGGAGGTATATGCTTTAGCGCAAAGGACGGCTCGCTTCCCCACTGCCCAACTAATATCATTGGCTGGTGTCAAAGATGATGGTGGCTGGCACCGGTTCGAGTTCATCACCAGCCACTACTTCGCCATGGCCGACACCGGCTCGAGTTCATCCTAACATTGACCTCTTCCGTGGAGCCCATGCGGGGTCGACGAAGGTCCTCGCAACAAAAGGATCCGACAAGACACCTGCTGTGTACGCCGGCGTCGCCTCCGCGGTGGCCTTCATGGGACCCAAGCGGCAGCGGCCTCCCGTGTTCCACTTCTCCTTGATGATGGTGGCGGACACGGAGGCGCTGGCCACCGAATCGTCGCTCTCCGCGCACCCGTCTTCTGTCGCTGCTTGCATGGCGTGGCCGCCGATATGGGAGTCTCGGCCACAGAAACGGGAGACACGGTACGAGGCGGCGGCATGGACGGCAGCAACGACTCCCGTGCGCTGCTCCTCGTCGAGCTGGCCTGGAGCGGCGAGTTGGTGAACCGCGCGCCGGCTTGGGGCGGCAACTGGCTCCGTCAGGCGAGGGGAGGGAGGTGGATCAGCGAGCTGCATAGCTCGTATCCGGCGGGCTACCCAGCCGGCTTGGATGCGGAATAACTACTCTTCGTAAGCCATTGTAAGAGTGGACAAAATGGTGGAGGAGATAGGGGAGCGGCGGAGGTGTGCGATTCTTGGCCGGTGTTTGGCCTCGTTTAAATAGGAGATTGAATAGACGGTGGCCGGGAGGATCTCGGCCGGTGTTGCATTTAATGCCGGCCCGGTCATGAACGGACGTGTGTCCAGAGTGGGTTTCTCGGCTTCCTCACGAGCGGGTTTCATGGAGGAGTTTGAATGCAGCACGGAGGCGTGTTCACCCGGGCGTGCCGCGAGTGGTGCCCTCGACTCTGACCTAGGACACCACGCCGTTCTTCCACTGACGTGTGGGCTCTTTGGGTGCATGGCCTGCATGTCAGTGACCCAACACAGGCAGCGCACAACAGAGGAACCTTTGGTGGGCCAGGGCGGTCAGAAGCGGGCATTTCATAAACCGATGATTGTTCGTTGAGTGTGACGTCATCTTTTTCATGTAGTTAAGCGTGTGTCTTGCATCGTGTGCTGTGTGCATGCAGGTGTGCGAGTGTTGCGTGCATGGAAGGGTGCGTTTCAGTGTTGCATGCATGGGTGCATACATGCAAGGGTGCGTTTCAGTGTTACATGCATGGGTGCGTACGTGCGTGTGTTTGTGAGTGCATGTGTACGTGTCAGTGTTGCATGCGAGCATGCGTGCGTGTGTACGTTATGTGTACATGTCTGTGTTGCACGCCTACATGCGTGCGTGTCTTGCGTGCGTGCATGTGTATGTGCGGGGTGAGGCTACACGTCAGTCGACTAACTTTTCCATCTCTAGTCATTAGATTTTCCAGACGTTAGATATGAAATCAAGGGCCTCCAGTTTATCATCAAACTCCACCCCCCCGAGCCGCCAGCCACCACCGGCCGAACCACTCGCGGCCGGCTCGCCCTCCCCGGAACCACTCCCCACCGCCGGTCCGCCGCCACACCTTCGAGAGAGTGGGCCAGCATATATGATCTTGAGATTTTACGAAGTCACCATAGGTGCCTCGTAGTCGAGTGGAACGTCTCCTCCCACTGAACGTACATCGTCGGAAAATACTGAAACTAACACAAGATAAATGCGAGCACCGGGACTTTAAGCTTGGTGGGCTCGAGAAACCACTGTCCTCTAACCATCCAACCACATGTTGGTTAGCACGACAAAATGTATGTGGTGACCGTGATGAGATTATTCTGAAGTCCAGTGACCATATCATGCTTTCGCTTCAAATACAATGACCATAAGTGTCGTCAACAAAATATGGAGCACGCATCAAATGCAAAGTCCGTCAGTGTCATCAACAAAATATGGAGATGTATCGTGAGCTAGATACCATTGTACTATTGTATATGCTTATTTTCTTAGTGGCCGATTGCGTGTGTGGTGTGGTGGGCACACCATTTCTAGTTGTGGTGGGTCAACTTGAAGACTCATGGGTCGGTTCCATCCTACGCCACATATAGGTTGGACCGAGACGTGTTATACAGAGACCCGTGTGGAGGACTCGGCGTACAACACGAAGCTACCAGAGTCGCGGAGGACTCTATCCCCACTGGTGATAAGCCGACTATATATGATTTGTAACCCTAGGCCCTTAGTATGTTATACAAGCTTGGGGGCTAGTTCGTCGATAGTATACACACACGCACAATGCCTGGTATTCACATGTACTTTGTACACACCCCTAACACTAATATACAGTACCAGGAGTAGGCTCTTTCTTCAACTGCAAGGGTCCGATCCGAACTAGGGTAAAACTTTGCCTCGTATTACCATCTAGCCTAACAGCCAGGGATATCTTACCGAATGATATGATGAAATCATATCTTCCAAGTACTATTAGAGAGGTGTGTCGGGGGAGGGAGGGGGGGCAATGTGTGCGAGAGAGGCCTAAAGATAATGTGCTTGCGGGAGACATGTAGGCACATATATGTGCGTATAGAGGGCTAGTAGAGACCGTGCATGTGTATATATGCATGTGAGAGAAATAGTGTTTTCCAACTGAGATTAGTGAAAAGAGTGGTACATAGTAGTCAGAAAGAGAGATAGAGAAACAGAGAGAGCATGTGCATGAGACACCCCGACACCCTGAGAGAGAATGTGAGCATGTGTGAAAGAGAAATGCCGATGCATATAAAGTGTGTGCACTTATACCTTAGATAGAGAGATATCTACATGTAAAAGGCGGTTCTACGCATTAAATTAAAATATAAATGGCATTATTATTTTTGGATGAGATCATGAATTTTGCAAAATTGCGTCTGGACGAAAATCGGTCTATCAGACACCCATACTCTATTGAATTCTAGCATGTGCATGTGTTTATTTCATATTATCGATCCATAGAGTGAGAGCGGTTCGAAATACAGGCAATGGATGCTTTCGCAATTCATATATAAACATTAATTAGTGCACTCCATGTTGTTAGTGTGAAGCACTTTATACATTTGTCACTTGCATGGATACATTCCAAATTGCTAGCTACGAAATAAAATACATGTCGAATTCAACATAAAGGGGGTTTCGAAGATTCGAATTCATAGGAAGTGCATTCATCTATTTGAACCCGAGATAATGGCATTTGTAAATCAGATGTAAAAGGGGGCATCAATCTTTGTTGTGAGTTTGAACATGGTATATATATTCATACGCATATCTAACTTTTTTTTGCAACCAAGGAGATTATACCTGGAACCATGCATGAACTGAGGTAAGTTGCATATTTTTTAATATATACTCGTGTACAATGTATATTAAAATGTACCCCCTCCATTCCAAAATAATCATAGCTTTAGGATTTTCAAGAGTAAAGATTTGTGAAGTTTGACAAATCCTGAAAGTTCAATTCAAGAGAACCGAAAACGTTAATGCTTCTGCTCCCAAATATTGAACGAAGCGCCAAATAGGCCTCTGGTCACCCGAAACCGCGCGAGACTAATGTTTTGGTGGTAGTAAATTACTGTCGTGAATCTGGCCCGTGTAGCCTATCGGCCCGATGTCCAAAGGTCTAAACCGGGGTAGGTTTGTAACTTCACCAAGACGCTAGTCTCAACCTCCTCCGAGAAGCATTCATACACCGTGGGAGCCTAAACACCCATGCGCTCGGCCAAAGTCTATCCCGCCCACATTGGGGACACTTGACATGACTGTCCTACCCCCAACCCGCAATATGTCCGAAATTTTAGATGGGGGCAAAGTTTGTAACTTTCCCCAAATTTCAAAGAAGCGCGTCTCAAACCGAAACATTGTTCCCCCTTAGTTCCCCGCCTCCCTCCGTTTCCCCATTCATACTCCATGGGCGCGAAAACGCCCTCTCCACCAGCCGTGGAACCCCAACTTCCTCCATCCTCCACCCCATAGCGGCCAATCCACCGCCGCCCTCCTCCATCACACCGGAGCCGGTACCCCGACGTCGTCATCCAACGCAACCGCAACCACAACACCCTCAAGGACTTAGCAGCTGAAGCCGAGGCAGAGCTGCCTCCATGACGCTGACGCCGACGTGCGCCGTACGAGAACCACTCCGACCACGCCGCCCTGCGCCTCACTAATGCGGCTAAACTATCGCAACCGTCCACCGCACTGGAGCTATTCCCACTACGCCGTCGTTCGCCGCCTCGGATCTGCTTCCCCGCCGCCGACAGACGGCCACCGCACCACATTTAACAACTTGGCCATGGGTTCGTCCAAGGCTGCACCGTCCTCCACAACTTCTGGTTTCCGGCGAACAACAAGATCGTCAAAAAAACAGAAGGAGGACACAACACTGCCAACAGAAAGAGGTACTCCTCTTCCCTTATTCATGCAAATCTTACGTCTCCGCTCACACCGTATTCATCCCACGAAAGAAACTAGTTGAGCGCTTCTTACTGCATCTTCTTCGTGATACTAAATGCACAAGGTTTCCTCCCTTTTACTATTTCACCTTTGATAGAGGTCAGTAGCCCGCTTGGATTTCAATTCAGGGTTAGTCGAACCGAAATTAAAAGAAGCAGCACCCGCTTAGGCGCGCGGAGCACCTAGTCTGCCTATTCCCCGGGGAAGCGGCGCATCGGTGTCTATCATAGGGGTGTGGGGCGCAGGAGCTGCTTGCGCCCGATCTGGAGGTCAGCGGGGCTTGAATGGATGGCCGGGGGAGGGGGGTGGTTCCAAGCACGACGGTGCGGTGAGGTCGAGGGGAGGGCGCAGGCAGGGGAGGAATACTGGGCCGATGGTCGCTGGCATTTCGAGGAAGATCGTCAACACTGATTGGCTGGAGGTAGATGAAGGCAATCTCCCCGTTCTTTGTACATCGGACGGTGCAGAAAAAATGGACTGACCTATTTTTCTTTCAGTCGACTGTTATTTTCATAGAATCCTGTAGTAATTGAGTGTGCCATGCATGTTGTAGAGCTATCATATGTCTCCCGTCATTTATTTCTCACCGACCTGCTATCTGCTACCTTTACACTGTACTAATTGTGCACACACTTCACCCATACCCACACTATTGTTTTTTATGCATGGGTATTTCAGACTCTGATGCATTGTTGATGAATGCAGAAAAGAAAAGACACAAGTCGCTCCAGTGTAATTCTAAGATAAGCAGTAAGCGTTTCAACGCTCTAATGGGTGCAGTGTCTGCAGTTGGAGACAGTAAAAGTAGCTCTGCAGTTGATGATCTCAATTGCCACACACAACCATCCCAGGTGCTTGCTTTAACTTTGCGCTGTCAAATGTGGTTGCATGTTGCATATGGTGTCTAGTTTGTATTGCTTCCAATTTGGTTAAATTGCATCTGCTTACTTTACACATTATACCTTTGATAATGACATGCCTTCCTGGTTTTGATACATACTACATATGTCTATTAACCATGTTCGTACATCAAACTAATGCTCTTTTGTATCCCTCGTCAATCACTTATGATGAGACAGTCACCCGGGTGGGTTACTGTGAGACGCCCTACTCGTTTAAAGAGTGCAGTGTCATCCTCCCCACATGATTCTCAAGAAACAGCAAGGCTAAATGATGATAGTCAACGTAGCTCTCTAGTTGATCACCGCAATTCCCCCACACCACCATCGCAGGTGTTTGCTCTTACTTGGCAGTGTGATATGTGGTTGCATGTTGCATATGGTGTCTACCTTGTAATGCTTCTAATTAGGGTAAATTGCATCTGCTTAGTTAACACATTATACCTGTGAATATGACATGCCTTCCTGTTTTTGGCACATACTACGTCTTTCTATTAACCATGTTCTTACATAAAACTACTTCTCTTGTGTATCCCTCATCAATGATCCTAATTTGTTAAATTGCATCTCCTTAGCTTACACATTATACATGTGAATATGACATGCCTTCCTGTTTTTGGTACATACTCACTACTAGGGAAAAGCCTAGCAGCAGCGCTGGTTTTGGGCCTATTAGTAGCGCGGGGGCCGGCGCTACTAATACGGCGCTACAGCTAACGTATAGCAGTAGCGCGGGTGCCACCCGCGCTACTACTACGTCCGTTAGTAGTAGCATGTGTAAAAACCCGCTCTACTACTAATCTCTAATCTCTGATTTTTTTGAATTTTTTTGATTTTTTTTCGATTTTCCCCCTAATTTTCAAATTTCTGAATTATTTTAATCTCTAATCACCCCTCATCGCTGCTCAATTTAATCTCTAATCTCTAATCACCCCTCACCATTCCAAATCATCTAACTTCCCGGACGGTCACCCATCCTCTCACTACTCCAGCCTGAGCATGCTTAACTTCCGGGTTCTATTCTCCCTCGTTTCCAAGTCTGCACTTGTTGTTTTCCTGACAATAGTAAGATGTCAATCCTATTAACCTTAGGAATTTAGCTTGAGCATGAAGTCACACATTTCACTGTTTGAGTTTGAAACTATTGGTCTAAAAAATAACACTAATATTTAGTAACACTAATATTTCTGGAATAATTAGTATGACCATTGTTTGACCATAGTTCGACCATAGTTTGACCAGATTTGACCAAAATTCGAAAAAACTGAAATAATTATTTAGTAACACTAATATTCTTGAATAATTAGTTTGACCATAGTTTGACCAGATTTAACAAAAATTAAAAAAAACTGATTTTTTTTGAATTTTTTTGCCTCCAGATCTTAAAAGCCCCGTAACTTTTTTTCTGTTAGGTTTTTGAGGATTTTGAAAATGTTTAATGGGGTTCCCCTAGTTAAATTAGGATGTAACTTTTCGAGTAGATGATTTTTCATATAAAAAACTTTTTCATCTGAGTTAGTATGTAAAAGTTACGCCCATTTTTACAAATTCTTGAGAGATTTTGCAAATAAAGTCGAAATTCATATTTGCAAATTTTCCCAACAACTAGACCACATATCACATGGGAAACTTATTTTCTTTTATTTTTTTTGACATTTTCATCATTTTCTTTTATTTTTTTTTAAAACTGAAA
>NC_041387.1:79497322-79506592 GCF_002162155.2 Triticum dicoccoides
AAAACCCAGTATTTAGTAGTAGCGCAGGTTTTTACCCCTCGCTACTACTATGGCATGTCCCCGAGGGGCACGATTGAGGCCGATTAGTAGTAGCGAGGGGTAAAAACTTAGTAGTAGCGCGGGTTTATAACCATCGCTACTACTATGGCATGGTCCAGGGGCACGGTAGAGACCACTTAGTAGTAGCGTGGGTTAAAAACCAACGCTACTGCTATCAACTTAGTAGTAGCGAGGGTTAAAAACCCGCGCTACTACTATGTCATGTCCCAGGGGGCACGGTAGAGACCTCTTAGTAGTAGCGAGGGTTAAAAACCTGCGCTACTGCTATCAACTTAGTAGTAGCGAGGTTTAAAAACCTGCGCTACTAGTCAGTAGTAGTAGCGAGGGTTTTTAAACCTCGCTACTAGTAAGCGTCTGTGTATAGGCTTTTCCCTAGTAGTGACTACATCTGCCTATCACACCATGTTATTACATCAAACTACTGTTCTTGTGTATCCTGCGTCTATCGCTTATGATGAGACAGTCACGCGCGTGGGTTAATATGAGACGCAATACTCTTATAAAGAATGGAATTTCATCCTCTCCACATGATTCTCAAGAAACAACAAGCCTAAATGAAGATATTGAACGTTGCTCTGTACCTGAAGACAACACTTCCCCCACACCACCATCACAGGTGCTTGCTCCAACTTCGCAGTGTTATATGTGGTTGCATGTTGCATACTGTGTCTAGCTTGTAATGCTTGTAATTGGGGTAAATTGCGTCTGCTTAGTTTACACACTATACCTGTGAATATGACATGCCTTCCTATTTTTGGTACACACTACATCTATGTGTTAACCTTGTTCTTACATGAAACTACCTCTCTTCTATATCCTGCATCAATTACTTACGATGAGTCACCTTTATTCATTGCATATTGCATATTATTTCTAGCCTGTTGCCATGTATTGCTTCTAATTTGGTCAAATACATTTGTTGGGGCACCCTTTTAATTTGGCAGAGTGATATTGGTTTCATCTTTCATATGGTTTCTAGCTTGCATCGATTCTAACAAGTTCAACCACCTTGTGCTTAGTTTACACTTTATACATCATACATGTCAATATGTCACGCCGTCCTGTTTTTCATACATATTCCATCCTCCTATCATGCGGCTGCCTTACATGAAAGTAGTGTTCGTCAGTATCATGCATCAACAAGTTCTGAAGAGAAAATTTTATTCCTTTTTCTTGTGGGTTTGACTTGACAAGGCAAAATCAAGAAAGAGGAAGGAAAAGAGTAAGGAAGGCGATCATGGTGGTCCTCTGCAGCAACGTAAACGGAGCATCTGTACTGATTCTCCTTGTACTGATAGTGCATTACATGGTCCAAGTCTCTGCTCCCCTACTCCACCATCCAAGGTTCTTGCTCTAACTTGGCAGTGTGATATCTGGTTGCATGTTGCATATGGTGTCTAGCTCGTATTGCTCCTAATTAGTGTAAACTGCATCTGCTTAGCTTACACATGATACATGTGAATATGACACGCTTTCCTGTTTTTGGTACATACTATATCTGTCTATCACATCATGTTCTTACATGAAACTACTCTTCTTGTGTATCCTGCATTAATCACTTATGATGGGACACCTTTAAGTTGGCAGTGTGATATTGGTTTGCATCTTGAATATGATTTCTAGCATGTATTGCTTGTAGTTTGATGAATGCCACCTATGACGAGACAGTTTTAACTTGGCAGAGTGATATTCATTGCACCTTCCATATGGTGTCTGGCAGTGTTTCTAATTTGTTGAAGTTCCTTCTGCTTAGTTACCACATCATAGGTGTGAATATATCAAGCCGTCCATTTTTTCGTACATATTCCATCCTCGTATCATGACTTTGCCTTTCATCAGAGTAGTGTTCGTCAGTATCATGCATGAATGAGTTCTGAAGACCGAATGATATTCCTTTTTCTTGTAGGCATGACCTCACAATGCAAAATCAATAAAGCTGAAGGAAATTGGCAAGGAATTGGATGATGGTGGTCCTTCCGAGCAACTGAAACGGAGGTTCTCTACAGATTCTACTCCGCCATCCACCCAACAAGATTCGCAAGACAACACAAGGCTAGACAGTCAACGTAGCTGTGTAGATGATGAGCACATCTCCCCTACTCCACCATCACAGGTGCTTGCTCTAACTTGGCACTATTATATGTGGTTCCATGTTGCATATGATGTCTAGCTTGTATTGCTTCTAACTTTGTAGAATTGCATCTGCTTACTTTACACATAATGCCTGTGAATATGACATGTGTTCCTGTTTCTACATCAGACTACTATTCTTGCATATCCCGCATCAGTCACTTATGATAAGGCACCTTTAAGTCGCCACTGTGATATTGGTTGTGTCTTGCATATGATTTCTAGCATATACTGCTTCTAATATGTTGAAACGCCATACGGTTTGAACTTGGCAGAGTGATATTGGTTGCATCTTTCATATGGTGTCTAGCTTGCAGTGCTTCTAATTTGTTGAAATGCCTTCTGCTTAGTTACCACATCATAGGTGTGAATATGTCACACCATCCTGTTTTTCATACATATTCCATCCTCGCATCATGTGTTTGCCTTTCATCTGAGTAGTGTTCGTCAGTATCATGCATGAATGAGTTCTGAAGAGTGAATTTTATTCTTTTTTTCTTATCGGTTTGACTTTACAGCTGAAGGAAATTAGTCCGGCAGTGGATGATGGTGGTCCTTCGGAGCAACTCAAACAGGGGGTCTCTACAGATTCTACTCCGCCATCCTCCCAACAAGATTCACAAGACAACACAAGGCTGGACAGTTAACGTAGCTGTGTAGATGATGAGCACATCTCCCCTACTCCACCATCACATGTGCTTGCTCTAACTTGACACTATTATATGTGGTTGCATGTTGTGTATGATGTCTAGCTTGTATTGCTTCTAACTTGAATTGCATCTGCTTACTTTACACATAATGCCTATGAATATGACACGTGTTCCTGTTTCTAGAACATACGTGTACACGATGAGCACATCTCTCCTACTCCACCATCACAGGTACTTGCTCTTACTTGGAACTGTTATACGTGGTTGCGTTTTCCGTATGATGTCTAGTTTGTATTGCTTCTGATTATGTTGAATTGCATCTGCATAGCTTACAACTTATACCTGCAACGATCACTTACCCATAAGACACATTTAACTTGGGACTGTGATGTAGGTTGCATCTTGCATTGTCTTCTAGCTTGTACTGCCTCTAATTTCTTGAAATGGCACTTATGACGAGATACTTTTTACCTGATAGAGTGATATTGGTTGCATGTTCATATGGTGCCTAGCTTTCATTTCTTCTAATTTTGTTGAAATGCCTTCCGCTTACTGTTTTTTCATACATATTCCATCCTCCTATCGTACGTGTGAATATGAAACACTGTCTTTTTTGTATATATTCCATCCTCCTGCGCTTGCCTTACATCAAAGTAGTGTTCGTCTGTATCATACATCAACCAGTTATGCAGAGCTAATTTTATTCATCTTCTTGTGGTTTTGACTTCATAAGGCAATATCAGAAAATAGGAAGGAAAAGAGTAAGTTAGGGGATGTTGGTGGTACTCTGCACCGAGGCAAACAGAGACTCTCTAGATTTTCCACTGCTACTGCTAATGAAGTTGAAGTCCCAAGTCTACATGGTGAGTTCATCTCCCGCACTGCACCATCGCAGGTGCTTGCTCTAAGTTGATAGTGTGATAATTGGTTTCATGTTGCATATGTTGTCTAGCATGTATTTCTTCTATTTTGATTAAATTGCACCTGCTGAGTTTATAAGTTATACATGTGCATATGACATGGCTTTCTGTGTCTAGAATACACTGCATCTATCTATCATACCATGTTCTTACATCAAAGTACTGCTGTTGTGTATCCCGCATCAATAACTCATGATTGGACGCTTTTAACATGGCAGTTTGATAGTGGTTGCATCTTGCATTGATTTCTACGTTGTACTACTTCTAATTTTTCGAATTTCCACTTATGACAAGACACTTTTAACTTGGCAGAGTAATATTGGTTGCATCTTTCATATGGTATCTAGCTTGCATTACTACTATTTTCTTGAAAATCCTTCTGCTTAGTTGGCACATCGTAGCTGTGAATATGTCATGCCGTCCTGTTTTTCTTACATATTCCATCCTCATACGGTTGCCTTACATCAAAGTATTGCTTGTCTGTATCATGCATCAATGAGTTCTGAAGAGTGATTTTATTCTTTTGTGTTATGGGTACAGCTTGACATGGCAAAGTCAAAAAAGAGCAAGGAACATAATATAGTAGGGAGTGCTGTTACTCGTCGGGTGAAACGGAAAAGTCTCTGCCGTCGAGATTCTGCTAGTACTTATAGTGCAGTAGAAGGTCCAAGTCCACCAGCTAAATCTACAAACACAGTATCACCTGCTCCACCAGCTGTAGCATCCGCTTCAACTGTACCAGCATCTCAACCAGTTACTCGTTTGTTTGCTCCGGAACTGGCCAGTTCCCAAGCTGCCTTCACACCTAACACTACTTCCGAAGCACTGTTGACACAACAGGACTTGGCAAGATCAGATGAACCTCATGAGCATCAACACCAAGACGGTACCTGACCGAGTCAAGTTGCAGTTGCATGCTCCTTTATATGTACTCTCACAGTTTGATGTACACTAACACTTTCCATATTCGTTGTTGAACTAGCACCACGGCGCAAGCGGAAACAGACATCAGGGATAATGTTTGACAGATTAACAAAATCTAAAGGAGGAAGAATGGAGATCCATTTTGGGGCAGGTTTAAAAAGGCCACATGATGCTACAGAGCCAGCCAAGTTAGTATCAGAGGAAGCCGTTACCGTTAGGTGTCATGCGCGTATCCTCCCAACGTGGATCCAGTACAGGAATGAGAAAGACAATACCCAGTTTAACACCTTCCTTGACCATTTATCTTGAAGTAATGTTATTCATCGCAATTAGTAATATTGTCTTGCTCTGTCCCATACTTTCTAGCTTCCTCCTAATAAGACTCACATTCTTTTTCCAACAGATGAGGTTCAAGTTGGATCCGAAAGATGATGCAACTAAAAAAGCATGCACTCATGTTTTTGAGTCTGCTCTGCGACAGTATCGGTACCACCTTAGAAAATCTCACTTTGAAGGCAAGGCTAACAATGACATCGCCCAAACATCTCCAGTGGAATATATTACAGATGAAGACTGGACAGCCCTCGTTAAACACTGGTCTGATCCAAAGTATCAGGTAGGCTATATGTATTTGATCAGACCACATATTGAACTTGTATTTATGTATGTGCCTTACAAGTGTATCTTCTTCTAGGCTAACTGTTTGAATAACAAAACCAATCATTCTAAAGTGAAATTCCAACAGACAACAGGAGCTCGTAGCTATATTGCACACTTCGAGGCTCTTGTAAATAGCTGTTACTTCCTTCTTTTTTGTGTGCCATATTATCGTATCTATATTGACTTGTTACAAATACAGCGGAAAGCCCGTGCGGACCAAAAAGAACCTGAACCGAATGCAGTGCAAATCTTGAAGGATTGCCACACCAGCAAGATGAAGGGCATGAGCACACCAGTTCAAGCCGCTGTTGTAAGTCCTTACTCCTCCTGCCTTGAACTTATTGGTACTGTGATGTGTTCATTTAACTACTTGGTTTGCAGCCAGTGTCAGTTACTCTGTTCACTTTTATACATAGTTGTCTTAACGTATCATTTCACCTTACATGGTTTAAAAGAGATGAAGGATATTCTTTTGGTCTTGATCTATAATCTAGTTGTTATGTTCACGTGCGCACACAATGATAAAATAGCCTGTTTTTTTATATCTGTTTGCCCATGATATGAATGATGTCATACTATGTTCATCCTACTTTAAACCATGTCTCTTTATCCTTAGATGTCAACGAATGTGAGGAAATAGACAATACAGTAGGCATGCTACAAGGACATATGTTCCGAAAGTGATTTTATTATGTAGTTAGCACTACAATACATGCTAATGTATTACAGTAGTTCACCAAAATAATTTATGTATAAACGTTTAACCTACTTTGTTTGTTTTTGTCTCATTAGTAACTCACTGGTACACTAATCTACAAGTTCAAACTTTCAGGAAGCTATGGAACAAATGATTGAACAGCCACAACCACCTGAAGGTGACGAGGCTACTACAGGCACAATGTCACCTCTTGCTACAGTGCGTCAGTATCTCTGCACTAACAGTGCAAAAAGCACCTTCCTGCGTAATTCTGGGTTGGTTGTCAAGGTAACCTCGTCCAAATCGCCTACTGAACAAAATCTTCCTGCTAGACAGAGTGATATATCTGTGCTCCAGACACAAGTCCAATCCCTAATGGACGTTGTTTCGGAAACAAGAATAGTGGTTCAGAAATGCCGTCAAGATATGAATGGTTTTGAAACCAGACTATCAGACATTCGCTTCGTTGTTGAAGAACAATGGCGGAAAAAGGTGGAGATCATGCTGCTCCATCAGATTCTACAGCCTGAAACATTAGCACTCACGTCAAATGATCTGTGCTTCTATACATCTAATGGTGCTTTTATTTAGAAGGACTGTAAACTTTATGCCAACAGGCCTTTTGTTGTATGATTGGAATTTATTTTGTTGTGATACAACATTTATGATGCTGCCACAGGCTGCAGTAATTATGACGCCATTTTTGTATAGTGTAGGTTTATCTTAGTAATGTATTCGGACGAAAGCTTCGTAGGAGCCCAACATGCCAACATTCGTAGGGCCCATTCCAATTGGGCTAAAAACGATTACGGGCTGAAATTGGCATGTAGCCCACTAAAAATATCTGGGCTTAAATTAGCATAAGCTTTCAAATGTTTTTGGTAGGCCTGTGCCCGGGCCTTTAACAGGCCTAAACATAATTTGGGCCCTCAGTAAAAGTAGGCCGTTTACAGGTGTAAATATGTCGAGCCCATAAAAAACATGGGCGTTTAATAGACTGAAAGTGAGATTGGGCCCTGATTGTGCGAAATAACCCACTAGACTTAGCAGGCCGAAATGGTGGCCCATTTACGATGCAGATATTTGACAGGCCAAAATTCAGACGGGTCGTAAATGCGCCGACCTAATACACGGGCCTTTAACAGGCCGGAACTTCGGTCGGGCTAGATTATCGTCATTTTTATATGGGCCGTTAATGGGCCCGATATGACATTGGGCCACATATGGCCCATGGTTTACGTCCGGCGTTAACGGGCCGAAAATGACAACAGGCCAAAAGTGGGCCAAATCTATAGTGGGCCTCTAACAGGCCGAATGAGAGACATGGCCAAATATGGCCCAAATCCTTCACGGTCGTTTATGGGCCGAAAGTTTTGATGGCCTGTAAATGGGCCCGAATGAAGCCGGACCTTTAACAGGCCGGAAATACACCGGGCCATAATTCGGCCCAATTACTTAGCGGACTGTTAACGGGCCAGAAGTGACCATGGGCCGCACTGATGACAAGTTTAGACCAGGCCGTTGACGGGCTGGTTTGACAAAGAATGTTGGGCCTTTAGCTGGGTCGGCCCATTATGGTCGCCAGAATCTTGTGGGCCTTTAGCTGGGCCGGCCCAATGTGGTCCGCAAAATCTTGTGGGCCTTTACCTGGGCCGGCCCATTATGGTCCACTAAATTTTGTGGGCCATTAGCTGGGCCGGCCCATTATGGTCCACTAAATCTTATGGGCCTTCGGTTGGGCCGGCCCATTTAAACTTTATGGGCCGCTTTTGAGCCGGTCCACGTGTCAACATATCATAGGCCCATCTCGACCGTTGGATGAGTGACACCTATGCCAACACGGAGCTGACACATGGATCCGTCAGCCAATGAGAATTTTACACGTGGAAAATCAGCATTAGTCGTGGCTGCTAACGGGTTCTCGGATCCAAAATCCACCCCGATAGCTTAACAGCGTTCCGTTACGGTGGATGCCACGTGTCGGTCACCCTTGATGAAAGCACTTCTGTGACACGCGATTTATCGTCATGGAAGTGGACACTTCCGTGACGATAATTTTGGTAATGTCATGGAACACTTCTATGATAGCACAGGTATGACTATGTTGATTCTGTCATAAATTTGTCATGGATGTACATGCATGACAAAAAACGCGACCTACTGTGCCAAACACGTATCATCACAGAAGTGTATTTTTTTTGTAGTGCATGTGGGTGGTGCTTGTCATGTTTACTATTTTGGTTGACGAAAGAAATTCACGTTGCCCTGTGTTGCTTGATAATCTGGGCCTCTTGCCCTGGGATCCCTTCATGCTGTTTCCGGCGTCGGCCTGCCGATCTGTTTAAAGACCCAGCATTCTCTATTGGTATGATTGGCTGCCGCTCCTGGGGTACCATGAATTTGACATGGGCGGTCAAGTATGCGGTTCAGGTTGGAGGGGCCCGAGTTATGATTTTGAAGTCTCTTCTCCCGCTGAACGGGTTGAGGACTATGGGATCCTGTGTTGACCGTCGTTTCCTGGGCGGCATTCTTTGCCTTGGGACGCTTATATTTGTTGCACCAAGGTTTGCGGACTCTGTTCCTGGCTGCTGATGTGCCCAGGGTGCTTTCTATGTTGTTGGTTAGTATGCTTTCTTTATCTTGCGCGTAGCCCCTGGCCGTAGTGTGTTGGCAGCGGGTTTTAGGCTGTCGTCCAGGCTTTAGTGCCTCTTCCTCGAATTGACGTAGTAGCCTGCGCTTTGGGCAATATTGTGTTCGGCGCTCGAGTCCGTATTCCTCCGCTGCCCGAGCTTTAGTCCGTTTGTCTGTTAGCATATCCTGATATGCTTGTATATGCTGTTGCTTCTTCTTTAGGCTTCTTGCAGTGGCTATAAGCTGGCGCTTGAAGCGCTTCTGCTCTATGGGATCCTCTGGTACGCCGAATTCGTCTTCACTGAGGCTTACCTTGTCTTTGGAGGGAGGCATATAGTTATGGTCCTCTAAGTATCCGTCTGTTGCCTGTTCATCTAGGCTGACCTACCCGCGTTCTTGTTGGGCTTGCTCGAAGGTAGGCTGATCAGGATTGTATTCCTCTTCGGCGCCATCTGGATTACTTTCTTCTCAAGTGCCGATATTGTTGTGGCGGGGCTTGGAGCAGCACCAATGACGCCCATGCTTTGATTTCTTCCCCGAGGGGTTATCTCCTATTTCCTCATCGCCATTGTTTTCTTTGGGAGTATCCACCATATAT
>NC_041387.1:79506805-79545878 GCF_002162155.2 Triticum dicoccoides
GCCCTATGGGCGGTGGTTCTTGTTCCTCTCCCGCATCGATGTCTTCGGAGTCGAAGTTAAGCACGTCGGTCAAATCATCAACCTTGGCTATTAAGTGGGTGGTGGGTGGGTAACGAATTTCTTCGTGGCCAGCTTCCCACTCGAGCCGGACATAGTTCGGCCAGGAATCTCCTAACAGAGAGAGAGACCTTAACGAGTCTAGCACATCTCCGAAGGGTGAGTGCTGAAAGATATCCGCGGCGGTGAACTCCATAAACGGAGCCCAATTAGATTCGATGGGCACGGATGCGCGTGGTCCAGAATATACGATCGGAGACAAGTCCGGGGGTCCGGAGATATAGATTTCCTGAGGAGAGGAGTCTGTGTTCGGGTCCAACACCGATGAGTGTGCGGTCTTCGGGGCGCGGTCCATCCACCCATCCTCGGAAGGCACGATCTGCTCTGGATCGAAGCCCAAAGCAGTGGCAGGTGTGATATTCCGAATACTGTCCGACGACAGATCTAAGTTATGTCCGTCGTGATCGTTCGGCGCTCCTGAGATGGGCCCGAATCCGTCGAAGATCAAGTCACCACGGATGTCGACAGTGTAGTTAAGGTTCCCGAACCTGACCTAACAGCCAGGGGCGTAGCTGTCGATCTGATCCAGACGACCAAGAGAGTTGGCCCGCAGTGCGAAGCCGCCGAATACGAAGATCTGTCCAGGGAGAAAAGTCTCACCTAGGACGGAGTTGCCGAAGGATGGAGGAGCCATCGAGCCTTACAACAACGACACAGAGGAACTCTCAATGAAAGCACGAATGTCAGTGTCAAAACCGGCGGATCTCGGGTAGGGGGCCCCGAACTGTGCGTCTAAGGCTAATGGTAACAGGAGACTGGGGACACGATGTTTACCCAGGTTCGTGCCCTCTCGATGGAGGTAATACCCTACTTCCTGCTTGATTGATCTTGATGATATGAGTATTACAAGAGTTGATCTACCACGAGATCAGAGAGGCTAAACCCTAGAAGCTAGTCTATGGTATGATTGTTGTTGTTATGTCCTACGGACTAAACCCTCCGGTTTATATAGACACCAGAGGAGGCTAGGGTTACACGGGGTCGGTTACAGAGAAGGAGATCTACATCCGAATCGCCAAGCTTGCCTTCCACGCCAAGGAGAGTCCCATCCGGACATGGGACGAAGTCTTCAATCTTGTATCTTCATAGTCTAGTGGTCCGGCCAAAGTACATAGTCCGGCTGTCCGGATACCCCCTTATCCAGGACTCCCTCATTTTAAATCCTAATTTTGGATGTCTAGGTGGTTGGCTGATGGAGAGTGTTGCACTCCTGCTTATTTAATGATCCGTAGTGCAGCTCATGACTTGATTTAATTAGCGTTTTCATAGTGAAAATATGAAGACATATTTTCTAAACAACTTTAGGATATCTTCGAAAGAATGTGCTAGATTTTGGTCCTATTATATTTTCTCAATTCCTATGTCATCTCTCACATGGCTATGTGGTCTCCCCGGTTTTGTATTTACATTATATCGATGTTGTACTACTACTACCCCCGCGCTACAGAAAGTATTTTTTATATCAGCTTTGCTCTCGTGTGTGCAGGGATTCCATTCAGGTATGAAAAACACCACCCCTCATGAATTTACTTCTTTTCAGAGAGAGAATGATCATTGCTTTTTATGTGGATTCAGTGCACATAAATAATTGGCTCACATTTTAAGTTTGGTTTTATAATTAGCTTTCCAGTTCTGTACATGTTTTCCTCGCTGATGATGGATTTCTTCTTCTAAGATGAATTGGTAACTTTAGCACCAAATATGAAGTTATTTGGACAAATAAAAGCTTCCTTCCTCTTTTTTATTTTCTCTCTTTAGTGTTCCTTTTTTAGAACACTCTTTAGTGTTGCTTTGATGTTCCTTTGTCACTGTTCGATATTCTCCCTTGTGTGTCTCTGTCTTGGTTTACAGCTCCATATGGCTACCTATGTATATATATGTAGGTTTTGTTTGAACTATACTCATACCGTGCAGATGTTTTCATATTCTTGCCTTCGTCCTTTTAACACGTGACATTGTTAGATAGTTGAATATCATTGGCCTCTGTCGGCATTATTTTTTGCAGTTTGAAATGTGTATTGGTCCATTGATATTAAACTTCACAATAGGTGGTGGCATCTCCGGGAAAAAGTAGTGGAAAATATGCTGGACATTTCTTTTATGCTCTCCTCAACACATTTTTTAGTAATGTAGAGGATTAATCACCTTTGGTGCTGCAGGCGTTCAAGAGCTAGCAGGGCTGGGCCAACCGACCCTTTGTGTTTGAAGATCCCTGACACCCCATGCTACCAGTCGTGCATCTTCTTCCTGAGCCATGTACGGAACCAGACCAGTAGGGGCACCCTGAGCGAGTACTCGAGGCATGTTGTCAGGTCGGAGGGGTACAACCAGGGCAGTTGCCGTGTGTGTCCATGGTTCATACAATCAAGGTGTTCGCTCATCTCCCAAGATGAGCCAGAACGAGCATGACAAGAGGAACCCCCCATATTTTTCATTCCTTTATAAATGGCGTTGTATGTTGGTTAAAGACTGTTTTTCTTCTCCAATTATGAAACCTCAAACAACAGCAAGATATAACATTTTTGTTTGTTTTGCAATTAAAGCTTCCATCAAATAATTTATTAGAATTATGATCCATCTTATTCAGAAACTGTGGCTATTTTGTATATTTATACAAGATACGGCTTTGTGTGCATTGAAATAGCAGCGAGTTGGCTTCGTTCTTATTTCTTTATACATTTGACTCATATGCACAGCCAGCGAGTTTGTGATTTGGATGAATTTCTCTATCCTGTTTTAGGTTGTGATGTCTTTATTTTTGTCTCTCTTCCAGATTTACATAGAGATGCCTCGGTCAGTACTTAAGAATTTTGTGTTCTTTTCGATTGATGGCCTTTAAGTACTTTTTAGTTTTAGAATGATTCCAAAACGAGGTCACTCCTGCTTATCTTGATCTCGATCTTCACGTTTGGTGGTAGGATGCTAGGTCAAGAATGCAGGGTGAGCAAAAGAAAAAGGAAAAGTTTGAGCTAGGTTAAGAATGCAGGGTGAGCAAAAGAAAGAGGAAAACTCTGAGCTAGGTTAAGAATGCAGGGTGAGCAAAAGAAAAAGGAAAACTCTGACCGCTTTTATGTCTGTTCATTTGGAGCTTAATGGAGGGAGCAAGACATCAGGCTTTGACAGTTTGCATATGGATTCAACAGGTCTCTGCGTTAGGACTCCATACAACCAACTCAGCGGCTGTGTTGTGTGTGTGTGTGTGTGTGTGTGTGTTTGTGTGTGTGTGTGTGTGTGTGTGTGTGTGTGTTCAGACATATATTTAGTTTTAGATGACTATACTATCGAGTTAGAATGTGTATATTCATCTTACTGTACACAACAATTCATCATGTTTACTATTAGAGGGGATTAAATCATGGATTTGTTTTCATTGCCGACATGGCTTTAGTGTGCCTCTGCGCCATTTGGCGCAATGGCTCCACTAGTGTTTATTTTTCATGCTAGAATTGTATTAACCGGAAACTTAGTACATGTGTGAATACATAGACAAAACATATTGTCCCTAGTATGCCTCTATTTGACTAGCTCGTTAATCAAAGATGGTTAAGTTTCGTAACCATAGACATGTGTTGTCATTTGATAAACTGGATCACATCATTAGGAGAATGATGTTATGGACATGACCCATCCGTTAGCTTAGCATTATGATCGTTACAGTTTGATTGCTACTGCTTTCTTCATGACTTATACAAGTTCCTCGGACTATGAGATTATGCAACTCCCGAATACCGGAGGAACACTTTGTGTGCTACCAAACATCACAACATAAAAGGGTGATTATAAAGGTGCTCTACAGGTGTCTCCAAAGGTGTTTTTTGGGTTGGCATAGATCAAGATCAAGATTTGTCACTCTGTGTTTCGGAGAGGTATCTCTGGGCCCTCTCGGTAATACTCATCACTATAGGCCTTGCAAGCACTATGACTAATGAGTTAGTTACGGGATGAAGTATTACAGAACGAGTAAAGAGACTTGCCAGTAATGAGATTGAACTAGGTATGATGATACCGACGATCGAATCTCGGGCAAGTAACATACCGATGACAAAGGGAACAACGTATGTTCTTATGCGGTTTGACTGATAACAGATCTTCGTAGGATATGTAGGAACCAATATGAGCATCCACGTTCCGCTATTGGTTATTGACTGGAGATGAGTCTCGGTCATGTCTACATAGTTCTCGAACCCGTAGGGTCCGCACGCTTAACGTTCGATGACGATTGGTATTATGAGTTTATGTGATTTGATGTACCGAAGGTTGTTCGGAGTACCGGGTGTGATCACGGACATGACGAGGAGTCTCAAAATGGTCAAGACATAAAGATTGATATATTGGACGGCTATGTTTGGACACCGGAAGTGTTCCGGAGAAGTTTCGGATAAAACCGGAGTACCAGGGGGTTACCGGAACCCCCCGGGGGCGGGGGACTATTGGGCCTCGTGGGCCAAGTGGTGGAAGATAGGAGGCAGGCCAAGGTGTGGCGCCCCCCCTATTCCAAACCAAATTGGACTAGGGGGGCTGGCCCCCCTTTCCTTCTCTCCTTCCCCTCCTTCCTTCTCCTCCTAGTTGGACTAGGAAAAGGGGAAACCTACTCCTACTTGGAGTAGGACTACCCCCTTGGCCGCGACCCTTGAGGCCAGCTGGCCCCCTCCTCTCCTCCTTTATATACGGGGGAGGGGGCACCCCATAGACACACAAGTTGATCTTTAGCCGTGTGCGGTGCCCCCCTCCACAGTTTTCCACCTCGGTCATATCGTCATAATGCTTAGGCGACGCCCTGCACCGGTAACTTCATCATCACCGTCACCACGTTGTCGTGCTGATGGAACTCTCTCTCGGCCTCAGCTAGATCTAGAGTTAGAGAGACATCACCGAGCTGAACGTGTGCAAATCGTGGAGGTGCCGTGCGTTCGGTACTTGATCGTTTGGATCACGAAGACGTTCGACTACATCAACCGCGTTACATAACGCTTCCGCTTTCGGTCTATGAGGGTACGTGGACACACTCTCCCCCTCGTTGCTATGGATCACCTAGATAGATCTTGCGTGATCGTATGATTTTTTTTTGAAATTACCTGATACGTCTCCAACATATCTATAATTTTTGATGTATTCATGCCGTGTTTATAATATTTCTACATGATTTTGGTATGATTTGGTTAAAACTAACCCGGACTAACGTTGTTTTCAGCAGAACTACCATGGTGTTGTTTTTGTGCAGAAATAGATGTTCTCGAAGTGCGCTAAAAATCAACGGATACTTTTTTGGAAAATATAAAAAATATTGGAACAAAAAGTTATCGAGGAGGAGTCCCGTGGGGCCCACGAGGGTGGAGGGTGCGCCCCTATGCCTCGTGGACTCCTCGTGGGTCCCTATAGCTTGTTCTCGATGCCAAACCCTCCTATAAATACCCAAACTTGCAAAAAGAAACCTAGATCGGGAGTTCCGCCACCGCAAGCCTTTGTAGCCACCAAAAGCCTCCCGAGAGCCCGTTCTGGCACCCTGCAGGAGGGGGAATCCATCACCGATGCCCATCTTCATCATCCCGGCGCTCTCCATGAAGAGGAGGGAGTAGTTCACCCTCGAGACTGAGGGTATGTACCAGTAGCTATGTGTTTAATCTCT
Source organism: Triticum dicoccoides (assembly GCF_002162155.2). Lineage (NCBI taxonomy): Eukaryota > Viridiplantae > Streptophyta > Magnoliopsida > Poales > Poaceae > Triticum > Triticum dicoccoides. Next base: position 79,512,549 of record NC_041387.1, read on the forward strand.
CTCTCTCTCTCTCTCTCTCTCTCTCTCTCTCTCTCGTGTTCTTGATATGGCACGATCTTGATGTACCGCGAGCTTTGCTACTATAGTTGGATCTTATGATGTTTCTCCGCCTCTATTCTCTTGTAGTGGATTGAGTTTTCCCTTTGAAGTTATCTTATTGGATTGAGTCTTTAAGGATTTGAGAACACTTGATGTATGTCTTGCATGTGCTTATCTGTGGTGACAATGGGATATCACGTGATCTAATTTATGTATGTTTTGGTGATCAACTTGCGGGTTCAGTGACCTTATGAACTTATGCATGGGGGTTGGCACACGTTTTCGTCCTGACTCTCCGGTAGAAACTTTGGGGCACTCTTTGAAGTTCTTTGTGTTGGTTGAATAGATGAATCTGAGATTGTGTGATGCATATCGTATAATCATACCCACGGATACTTGTGGTGACATTGGAGTATCTAGGTGACATTAGGGTTTAGTATGATGTGTGTCTTAAGGTGTTATTTTACTACGAACTCTCGGGCTGTTTGTGACACTTATAGGAATAGCCCACCGGATTGATCGGAAAGAATACTTTGAGGTGGTTTCGTACCCTACAATAATCTCTTCGTTTGTTCTCCGCTATTATTGGCTTTGGAGTGACTCTTTGTTGCATGTTGAGGGATTGTTATATGATCTAATTATGTTATCCTTGTTGAGAGAACTTGCACTAGTGAAAGTATGAACCCTAGGCCTTGTTTCCTACCATTGCAATACCGTTTACGCTCACTTTATCGCTTGCTACCTTGCTGTTTTTATAATTTCAGATTACAAAAACCTATATCTACCATCCATATTGGACTTGTATCACCATCTCTTCGCCGAACTAGTGCACCTATACAATTTACCATTGTATTGGGTGTGTTGGGGACACAACAAACTCATTTTTATTTGGTTGCAGGGTTGTTTGAGAGAGACCATCTTCATCCTACGCCTCCCACATATTGATAAACCTTAGGTCATCCACTTGAGGGAAATGTGCTACTGTCCTACAAACCTCTGCACTTGGAGGCCCAACAACGTCTACAAGAAGAAGGTTTTGTAGTAGACATCAAGCTCTTTTCTGGCGCTGTTGCCAGGGAGGTTAGTGCTTGAAGGTATATCTTTAGATCTTGCAATCGAATCTTTTTGTTTCTTGTTTTATCACTAGTTTAGTCTATAAAAGAAAACTTGAAAAAAATGGAATTGAGGGTGCCTCATAAGCTTCATCTTTTTAATATCTTTCATGATGATGATGGAAAGGAAAATTGTGCCCAAGTGCTAGAAGAAGAATGCATTAAAATGCTTGGCACTAAATATTTGAATGATGAGCATGATTGCAATGTTGTTCGTGTGAATTCTTTGAATATCCATGATGTTAATGATATGCAAAGCCACAAGCTTGGGGATGCTATGTTTGATGAAGATGATATTTTTAGTCCCCCAAGTTTTGATGAGAAAATATATTATGATGCTGGCAAGCCTCCTATCTATGATGATTATTGTGATGACATGTATGCTATAAAGAATAATGATAACCATGAAACTTGTCATCTTGATTTTAATTTTCAATTGTATTATGCTTCACATGATATTTATTTTGTTGAGTTTGCTCCCATTACTATTCACGAGAAAAAAATTGCTTATGTGGAGAGTAATAAGATTTCTATGATTGTGCATCATGAAAAGAATGCTTTATGTGATGGTTATATTGTTGAATTCATTCATGATGCTACTGAAAATTATTATGAGGGAGGAACCTATGCTTGTAGGAATTGCAATAATATCATGTTTCCTCTCTGTGTGTTGAAAATATTGAAGCTATGCTTGTTTTGATTTCCTATGCTAGTTGATTCTTGTTCCAATAAGTTGTTTGCTCACAAAATCCCTATGCATAGGAAGTGGGTTAGACTTAAATGTGCTAGTCATATGCTTCATGATGCTCTCTTTATGTTTCAACTCTTATCTTTTATGTGAGCATCATTGTCATCATCATGCCTAGCTAAAAAGTCCTTAAAGAAAAGCACTTATTGGGAGACAACCCAATATGTGTGTCGGTGTACTAAACTAGGGGCACTACTTTGTACCCCTTACTAAGTGCACGGGCAGTCAGAGCTGCACTCACGGCCACACTAAGCAGGGCAGCGGGAGGAGTTAAAACCGCAGAACGGTCAAAGCAACGCCAAGACCAGGAGACCAAGAGGGCAAGGTGGTTCTCCCCGGTAAGAGCCTTGCCGGGGGCAGCCTCCGCAGCCCCGGCAGGAGCCTTGCCGGGGCAACTTGCTCAGCCCCCCCTCCCACCGGCACAACGCGTCACCCTTGAGCCCAAGGTTTCCAACCTTATCGGGACCGAGGCTCGGGACGCGTTTCTGTGGTGGCATGCAGATCTTTGTGAAGACAAAGAGTAGAAGACGACGATCCATGGCAAGATCCTTGCCAAGGAAATCCACAAGGCCTCCGGCAAAACCCTTGCCGGGGACGACTATGACGCCGCGGCAAGACCCTTGTCGGGGCCCCGGCAAGGCCCTTGCCGACGACGTCTGCAAGGCCGCAGCCAGGCCCACGCCTGCCACGATTCCGCCACCACTCCCCATGTAGCTGCCAGCCTACCACCTAGGAAGGCGCCTGCATGTCAACAGGAGGCTTCTAGGCCAACTCAGCGACGCCGACGTGGTGGCATGCAAATCTTTGTGAAGACCTCACCACCACACCACCTCAGCTGCCTGCCAGTCCACATGGCACCATGCGCCCCGCTGGCCTGGACGTGTGTCGAAGTAGGGAGGGGTGGCGACGGACGAGACGGGGTTCGCATTGAGTGCACCTTGTCCCATATGGCTAGCGATAAGCCTAGCCATAGTACCCCGATGCCACCTCCTGTGTGCCACTGTGGCGATTCCCTTTCCTATAAAAGGAGGGCCAAGGCATACTGGAGAGGGATTTGGACCCCTGAGCAAGTGATCCATTGTAGCTAGCTCAAGAACAGCAAGAGCACTCAAATAGACACCTAAAGCAGGACTAGGGTATTACGCACGTCGCGGCCTGAACCTGGGTAAAAGACTCATGTGCTCTGAACTAGCCACCGATCCTGCTCTCCTCTTAACCCCGCACCCTGCAACCGTAGTAGGGATCCCAGTTAGTCCCATAGGTGTTGTTTCCATCGACATCCTTGGCGCACCGGGTAGGGGCGCCGCTTGTTGAGAGAATCTAGTTCGGGAGTTAGTTCAGTAGTTCTTCGTCGCCATGTCCCCCAAGAGGAAGACGACGACGACCGGTTCGTCTGGAGCCGGACTGCCTATGCCAGTGCGGGCGAGGAGCGGGTCCGTCGCGGACAGGACCCGAGGCGCGGCCCGCAAACACCCGCATCGGTCTGGCAGCCAGACTCTGGCGTGTGGCGCTGCTCGCGAACAGAACGACGAGCCGCGTGTCGCCGGATCCAGAGATGGAGTTGTGCCCCCCGCAGGCGGCGCGGGGCCCTCCACAGCCATCATTGTACCACCAACTCATGGCGCGGCGACCTCCAAGACACCCACGCCAACGCCCACCGCGCGCTCCTCTCAAGTTGCGCGCGATGGGCAACGTCGCCATGTTGAAGATCCCGGGCGCCGCCGTGGGAAGAGCCCCGCGCACCATTCGTGGGACGAGGATGGCCAGCATGCACGCCGGAGCACTGGCGGGAACGACGTACGACCACATGACCGTGATAGAGCTCCCTCTAATGTGGTCAGAGGTCAGAGCACGTCACGGTCCACACAGCTTTCGCCACCACCCACGCCAGCAGAAGCCTTGGCATGCGCGCAACTGCTGCTTGATTTTCCTCCTGCTACGGAGAAGCTCGATGAGTGGAGAGCCACCGTCCGGAGCCTCGTCGGCATCGCCAACAGGGATGATCCGCGACCAGCGGTGCCCATGGGCCGGCGCTCCATAGAGCCGCCACATCCCAGCAGAGCACGGGCTGGGGGAGATGCGGCCACGATACACTCTCCTCCCCCAGGCCAGCCACCGCGGGCGCCGATCCATCGTGATGACGCTTGTGACAACATGTCTGTAGCATCGTTCGACCCACGGACCCGCCGTGATCAACGCCAAGTTCTTCAGGAACGAGCCCATGAAGATGCTCGAACCACTATCGAGCGTCGGCGTGATGCGCGCCACCAATCAGACAGGCGGGCGGGACCCTCTGTGGACCACCCGGATCTGGGGGGCTACAGTGGCCTACCTTACAAGGTGGGTTGTCCGGCCTTTACCCGTGAGCTGCGACAGTTCTAGTGGCCCTCCCACCGCACGTTCAAGCCTGACGTGGGCGAGAAGTACAACTGCAAGACTCACCCATCGGAGTTCCTTAGCATCTACACCATCGCGATGCAGGCTGAAGGGGCGCGCGACGACAAGGTGCTCGCCAATTATTTCCCGTTGGCACTTAAGCCCAACGTCATGTCATGGTTGATGCACTTGCCGACGGATTCCATTTATTCTTGGTCGGACTTGTGTCATGAGTTTGTTGGCACCTTTACCGGAGGCCACCGTGCTATATGTTTTGGCCTATAGGTGCGCGCAAGCTGAGGAGGGGAGGAAGTACCCCGGTGCAAAAGCCGACTCCACCGACGACACCGCCGCCTCGGTAAAGTAGGGGCGGTGTCGTAATAGAAAGCGCAAGGGAAAAACAGTGCTTGCCGTCGAGGGGTCTGACGACACCGGTGCTGCCAAGAAGGCCAAGGTAAGCGATCCCGGCAAGGAGGTTGCCGGGTGTGCCGCTTGCCGAGCATTGGCGGCTACCGATAAGCCAGGAAGCTCCGACAAGCAGTACTGTAAGATCCACCACACCAAAGGCCACGACCTCCAGAACTGTTGGCAAGTAGAGGTGCTTGCCGAAAAGCAAAATGCTGAGTACGAACGACAGGACAAGGAGAAGGGGCAGGATGGTGCCGGAGGGTCCGGCAAGAAGCGCGACGACCAAGGAGGCCGTCGCGGCAAGGACAACCAGCAAGAGAGGCCCGCCAGGGACCGCAACAAGAAACAGGAAGACAATGATCATGACGAGGATGACGAGTCCAGTGACCATCAGTGCCAAAAAGCTATGGAGGTCATGTGCATCGATGGTGGTGCCTCGCTGCACACCTCTCACTGCCAACTCAAGTAGTGCGTGCGTGAGATTGCGGCAGCAGAACCATCAGTCGACGTTCGGAAGCCACTGAAGTGGTCTGGCACGCCTATCATTTTTGACACCGAGGACCACCCTGATCGCACAACAGCGGTCGGGTGCTTGCCATTTTTTGTTTCCCCAACAATATGCAACCTCAAGGTGACGAAGATTCTAGTTGATGTCGGGGCCGGTCTGAACCTGATTTCGCTAGTCGTGATAAAAAGGCTGCAGATCCCTGATGGAGACCTCGAAGAAACGGGAACGTTTCAAGGGGTTAACCTGGGAAGGAGCCAGCCCAAGGGAAAGGTCACGCTGCCCGTTACATTTGGAAGTGAGCTGAATTACACGATGGAGAGGATTGTCTTTGACGTAGCCAAGATCCCATTGCCCTACAACGGGATCCTCGGCCGCCCCGCACTAGGTAAGTTCATGGCGGCGGCACACTACGCCTACAACACGCTGAAGATGCCCGGGCCGATGACCATCATCACTATCCCCTCCGACAAGAAAGACACATTGATCTGCGCTGATCAACTTTACCGGCAAGCAGTTGCAGCGACTGCTGCCAAGGCACTTGCTCCTGCCGCTGAAGCTTCGGGGGGCAAGATAACCGGTAGGACCTCTCGTGCCCACTCTGGCAAGCGCACCTCTTTGGAGTGCTATGTTCCCGCTGAGGACGTGCCAGAGAGCTCCACCGGCAAGAGCAAGAAGTCCAGGGCTGCACCACCAGAGACCAAGAAGGTGGCCTTCAAGGAGGACGACACGTGAAGGGCTTTCACCATAAGCTCCTCCCTTGATAGCAAATACGAAGGCGAGCTCGTCGCTTTCCTACGGGCGAATGTCGATGTTTTTGCATGGCAAGCCTCCAACATTCCCGGTGTTCCCAGGGAAGTGATTGAGCACCATCTTGTTCTCTGTCCTCATGCGCGGCCCATCAAGCAGAAGGTCAGGAAGCAAGCTCTGGAAAGGCAAGAATTCATCATGGAAGAGATCAGAAAGCTAGAAGCAGCAGGCTTGGTGAGGGGGGTACTCCACCCGACGTGGTTGGCTAATCCGGTGGTGTTGCGCAAGGAAAATGGGAAGTGGAGGCTGTGTATTGATTACACGGATAGCAATAAGGCATGTCCAAAAGACCCTTTCCCGTTACCGCGCATCGACCAGATTGTTGACTCCATGGCCGAGTGTGACTTGTTGTCCTTCCTCGACGCCTACTCCGGATATCATCAGATCTTCATGTCGAAAGAAGATGAAGAGAAGACAACATTCATCACCCCATGTGGTATGTATTGCTTTTTATGGATGCCTTTTGGGTTGAAGAGTACTGGCTCGACTTTTGCAAGAGCAGTCCAGATTGGTTTTGAGCCCCAGCTACATAGAAACATGGAAGCCTATATGGATGATATAGTGGTCATGACCAAGGACAAAGCAACACTTGTGCGAGATTTGGAGGAAACATTTACAAATCTGCGCAAGATCAATCTCAAGCTGTACCCTGAGAAGTGTGTTTTCGGCGTACCATCCGGCCAGCTTCTCGGGTTCTTTGTATCACAGCACGGGATAGAGGCGAATCCCGACAAGATTAAGGCCATCGAACAGATTGAGGCACCTAAGCGGATCAAGTATGTGCGTCAACTCACTGGTCGTGTTGCCGCCATGAGCAGATTCATCTCCAAGTCTATTGAGCGTGCCCTTCCCTTTTTTCAAAATTTTGAAAAAGGCGGGCCTGATGGAGTGGACCCTGGAGGCCGAGGCAGTGCTACAAGATTTGAAGAAGTACCTCTCCTCCACGCCAATACTGGTCGCGCCTAAGCCGCAACAGCCATTGCTGCTGTATCTAGCAGCAACGAATGAGGTGGTTAGTGCCGCACTAGTGGCGCAGAGGGAGGTCGACGAGGAGACATGAGTGACGACGGACTTGGTGGATGGCGAGCCAAGGCTCCCCCCGGCAGGACCTGGTCCCGACAAGGAGGGGCACCTGGCAGAGTCTGATGCCAGCAAGATAGAGCCCATGCGACTCGGTGAAGTGGTGCAGAAGAAGAAGATGATGCAGCACCCAGTTTACTTTGTCAGCTCCCTCTTACAGGGGGCTAGGTCAAGGTATTCTGGTGTGCAAAAATTGCTCTTCGGCCTCCTTATGGCCTTGGAAGCTGCGTCATTACTTCTAAGTGCACGAGATCACCGTTGTCACCCGCCTCCCGTTGCAATGGATATTACATAACCTAGATGCGACGGGGAGGATTGTGGAGTTGGCCTTGGAGCTGTCAAGTTTTGGTTTGAAGTTTGAGAGTACCTCGACAATCCAGAGCAGAGTTTTGGCAGAGTTCATTGCGGAATGGACCTCAACGCCCGATGAAGAAGTCTAGGAGACCGCTCTCCCCAGCAAGGAAGCAAGCCGCAACTGGGTTATGTACTTTGATGGGGCTTTTTTTCTACAAGGCGCCGGTGCTGGTGTGCTGCTTGTCGCACCCATTGGAGAGCACCTTAAGTATGTCATCCAGATGCACTTTCCCAGGGAGATGTCAATGAACAACACTGCCGAGTACGAGGGATTGCTTGCCGGTCTCAGGATCGCGGCAGACCTCGGAGTCAAAAAGCTCATCGTGAGAGGTGATTCACAACTCGTCGTGAGGCAAGTTAATAAGGATTACCAAAGCCCATTGATGGAGGCCTACGTGGATGAGGTGAGGAAGCTAGAGGAGCGTTTTGATGGTATACAGGCGGAGCACGTTCCGAGTGGAGAACGAGATCGCCGACTACCTGTCAAAGCGTGCTGCCTTCAAACTACCTGTGGAACCAGGTACCTTTGTGCTTCGGCTGACTCAACCATCCGTGGAACCATCAACAGAGCAGAACAAGTGAAGGAAATCAGGCCCTGGCAAGTACTTTCCCGCCGAGCTCCCTGGAGCCGCCGGCAAGGATGCTGCCGTGGACACTGAGCCAGCCGTGGGGCCGCAGACTCCGGCAGGGCGTCAAGCCCTGGCTGTAGAGACGGCAGCTCCCGTGGTAGAGGAGACGCCTTTAGTCCTTTCCATCGAGCCTCAGGCTCCGGCATGGGCACAGCATACCGTCCAATTCCTTCAGACCAGGGAACTTCCTAAGGAGCAGGAAGAAGTAGAGAGAATGGCCCATCGGTTTGCCATGTATCAGTTCATTGACAATGTTCTGTATAGAAAAAGGACAAATGGTGTCAAGCTTAAATGCGTCCCCCGTGAGGAAGGACTGGAGCTGTTGGCAGAGATACATGGGGGCATATGTGGCTCCCACATAGGGTCGAGGGCCCTTACCGGTAAGGCTTTCCGACAAGGTTTCCTCTGGCCCATTGCCCTCCAGGATGCGATGGCACTAGTAGCCAAGTGCGAAGCGTGTCAGTTCCATTCAAAGAAGCTTCATCAGCCAGCCCAAGCCCTTCAAACCATCCCCCTCTCCTGGCCTTTCTCGGTCTGGGGGCTCGACATACTGGGCCCTTTCCCCCGCGCTGTCGGGGGCTTTGAGTACTTGTACGTTGCCATCGACAAGTTCAAAAAGTGGCCCGAGGTGGAAGCTGTGGGGAAGGTGACAACGCAGTCAGCTGTCAGGTTCTTCAAAGGGTTAGTTTGCCATTTTGGTGTGCCCAACAGGGTCATCACCGACAACGGCACCCACTTCACAAGCCATGCCTTCATGCAATACATCAAGGCTCTCGGCAGCAAGGTCTGTTTTGCTTCCGTGGCACACCCATGAAGCAATGGCCAAGTAGAGAGAGCGAATGCTGAAGTTTTGCAAGGCTTGAGAACGAACAATTTTGACAGACTGCACAAGAGCGGGAACCGCTAGATTGATGAGTTGTCGGCGGTTCATGGTCGATCAGGATGACGCCAAATTGAGGCACTGGCTAGACCCCCTTTGCCCTGGTTTACGGGATAGAGGCAGTTCTCCCCACAGAACTCATATACGGGTCGCCTCGAGTGCTCGTTTATGACGACTTTGAGCAAGAGCAACTGCAGAAACATGACACAATGCTCCTCGAGGAAGATCGTCTTCAGGCGGCTGTGAGAGCAGCACGCTACCAACAAGCCTTGCGCCGCTACCATAGCCACAAGGTTCATGCCCGAAATTTTGAGGAAGGCGACCTTGTTCTTCGGCGCGTTCAGTCTGCCAAGAATTCCAACAAGTTGACACCAAAGTGGGAAGGCCCTTATCGGGTAGTGCGAGTCACTAGGAACGGCACAGTCCGTCTGGAGACCGAAGATGCCATTCCAGTGAGCAATTCCTGGAACATCGAGGACCTTCGCAAGTTTTACCCAAAAGGTGTGGCTTGCCGGCCCCCCCGGCAAACCACCTTTTGTACGAGCCTTGTCGGCGATGGATGTAACCCTTCATACAGAGCTAGGCGCAGAATGGGGTGGGTCGAGCTCCATCTCTTGAGCAAATGGGGTGGGGAGACGAACGACACGCTGGCCGGTGCGACCTGATGAAGAATTCGCGGGGCTGATCCCCGACGTGGCCTTCCATCGGGGGAGGGAATACAGGCGGAGGCGAGGCCGATGCGCCGCCCTGTCCTCCTCTCCCCCGAGCGCCACGGTGGCCTCGGCCTCGCCCGTCCCCCTTCCCCTCGTGGATGGTTCTGCCGCCACGGGATCTTGGGAAGGAGGGACACGTTGACGCGCGGCGACGCTCGATGCCACCGTCAAGGCACCTCTCGCCATGGCGGAAGAGGAAAAGAAGCCAAGAGGAGAAGCGGAAGATGGTGGAGAGCTAAGGAGAGCCGCCCCTCCCCCTCCCCTCCTTATAAAGGGCCGGGGTCGGGGCTCGGCCGCCTTTCTCCGCCAATCCAGCCCATTAAAGTGACGACAGGCGAGGCCGTCGACCGCCCTCCTCGCCCAATTGAAAGTGTGTGGGAATCAATCCACGTGCGCACAACTCCCCATATTCCAGGTGCCAGTGGCTCACCCCGCGCCGTGCATGCAGAATACGTGGCGCAAGGGGCGGGCGTAATGGGAGACGTGGAGCGGCGGCCCTGTGGTTTCCAATGGACACGCATGTCACCCCTTTCGCTATTTACTCCAGGGTGACACACGCATGCTTCGGTCACCCCCGCGCATGACCCCATGTCACGCATGACCCCCACGTCGCGCGTTCAATGCGGCTCGTGGGGAAGCGCAACAGACAAAGAGTTACCACGATAAAAACTGCCCCGCCTGCCCGCGCATTGTTTTGGGCCTAGCCCAACAACGCGTTGCGCTTATGTGTGGCCCAGGCCCGGGGGCTCCTGTCGGTGTACTAAAATAGGGGCACTACTTTGTACCCCTTACTAAGTGCACGGGCAGTCAAAGCCGCACCCGCGGCCACAGTAAGCAGGGCAGCGGGAGGAGTTAAAACCGCGGAACGGTCAAAGCAACGCCAAGACCAGGAGACCAAGAGGGCAAGGTGGTTCTCCCCGGCAAGAGCCTTGCCAGGGGCAGCCTCCGCGGCCCCGGCAGGAGACTTGCTGGGGCAACTTTCTCAACCCCCCCCCCCCACCGGCAGAACGCGTCACCCTTGAGCCCAAGGTCTCCAACCTTATCGGGACCGAGGCTCAGGAGGCGTTTCTGTGGTGGCGTGCAGATCTGTGTGAAGATAAAGAGTAGAAGACGACGATCCTTGGCAAGATCCTTGCCAAGGAAATCCAAAGGCCTCCAGCAACACCCTTGCCGGGGACGACTATGACGCCACGGCAAGACCCTTGCCGGGGCCTCGGCAAGGCCCTTGCCGAGGACGGCTGTAAGGCCGCAGCCAGGCCCACGCCTGCCACGATTCTGGCGCCACTCCTCATGTAGCTGCCAGCCCACCAACTAGGCAGTCACCTGCGTGTCAACAGGAGGCTTCTAGGCCAACTCAGGGACGCTGACGTGGTGGCATGCAAATCTTCGTGAAGACCTCACCACTGCACCACCTCAGCTGCCTTCCAGTCTACATGGCACCACACGCCCCGCTGGCTCGGACACATGTCGAAGTAGGGAGGGGTGGCGATGGACGGGACAGGGGTTCGTATTGAATGCACCTTGTCCCATATGGCTAGCGATAAGCCTAGCCATAGTACCCCGATGCCACCTCCTATGTGCCACTGTGGTGATCCCCTTTCCTATAAAAGGAGGGCCAAGGCATACTGGAGAGGGATTCGGACCCCTGAGCAAGTGATCCATTGTAGCTAGCTCAAGAACAGCAAGAACACTCAAATAGACACCGAAAGCAGGACTAGGGTATTACGCACGTCGCAGCCCGAACCTGGGTAAACGACTCGTGTGCTCTGAACTGGCCACCAATCCTGCTCTCCTCTCAACCCCGTGCTCCGCAACCGTAGTAGGGATCCCAGTTGGTCCCATAGGTGTCGTTTCCACCGACATCTCGCCTCTAAGACTAGCTCAAGTATTGTTGGTGATCACGTTATCCGAATATTATGATATTGTTAAATGTAACGATGATTCTAAAACAACATTGAGATTATGACGTTGGCAAAACGATCATATTGAACCGATCCATTATGAATTGAGTAAATATCATCTACATTCAATTGTAATAACATGGAGTGTTAACATGTGATATTGCTCCTTGTACCATGAGATTATCGTGGTCACTTCTTACCGTACACTGGGCTTTGGGGTTGCTCAAACGTCACCTATAACATGGTGATCATAACGACAAATTATGGGTTCATCAGAAAGTTTGACAAGTGGTTGGATATCTTGAGAGTGGGATTTCTCTTTTGATGATGGAGAGATATTCTTCGAGACCTCTCGATGTGACGACATCAATCATCATCTAGACAGACACACGTGACTTCATCACGGGGATGCCGAAACACAATAACGAGAAAGAAGAACAAAACCGGTAACGAGGATTTCGATATAGTGAGCATATTGATGACTTGGGAGGATACCGATGCATCCCATGTTTTGTGAAGTATCGGGAAGCAAAGGTAACCTAAGGTTCACTCGAATATCATTCGTCTACTCGTAGGGACCGATACGGATGTCCATGGTCCGGCTGCCAGTCATTGAACGAACAGTTTTGTTCATGTCTATGAGTTACCGAACCTATGGGGTCACAAGCTTAAGGCAAACATGATCTGCTTAGTGTTAGTAGGAAAGGGATCAAGAATATATATATTTGGAATTGTTTCATCAATATTTTGAATAGTTTTGAGAGGATCCGGATGCCTTTTGGGGTCACCGGAACGGTTTCGGAGAGTATCGGGTAATACCGGGTATTACATATAAATTATATAAAGGTGGAAAATATTTACATAGATGTTAATATATATATATATATAATGGTCCAGAGGTATTTAGAACATTTTATATTTAATTTAAATATCAACGGGCCTTAAAAGGCCAAGACGTGGAAGGCAACTTGGGCCACAAAGGCCCAAGTGGAGGTGGCACCCCCCTTTCCTTGTGGTGGGGCCGAATTGGACAAGGGGAGGGAGTCCAACCCACTCTCCATGGCTGGTGCCCCAGGGGACTTTACCCCTTTGTGGCTGCCCTCTCCTCCTCCAACCTATATATACTAGGGATTTTTGCTCTATTAAGATATACAAGTTTTCGAGCCTCCTCTAGTTCTTCTAGTTCTAGTTATGGTTGGTCCTAGTTGAGTAATAAGAACTATACTAATCCTATTGTCCTCATAATTAGAAGCCATGTGTGTTTATAATATCCTCCCTCTAATTCTCCGGTGACGATTAGCTCTGGACGGTGAAGCGCTGCCAGATCGTGAAGGTTGCACACTTGCAACAAAGTAGAGAGGCCATGGTTTTGGTCTTCAGTTCGAGGGACTGTTTGTGGGCAGTATGAGGGATCGTTCATCCACGTTTGAGGAAATCCAAGTATGATCTACACCGATAGGTTCTTCTTGCACTGCAACTCGGTGATGGTAACGATCGTGATCCCCAACCGTTATGCATCTTCATATTGATCTTGGGTGATCGTAGGTGCGGATTTTTTTGTTTTCTACTACGTTTCCCAACAAAGAGACACTGACATGTGGGTCCCAAATGTTATTTAACGGTCAAAGAATCATTTCTCTTAAGTGCGGGCCCAACCATCATAATCATGATCAATTGTAAGGCACTCGACTATTTGGGTCTTTTGAAATAGCCAACCCCTAGACTTATAGTTATCAGCGAAAAGAATATATAGTTTTTTGGAACCCTAGCTCGAATTGTAGTAGTTTTATGCTATTTACTACAGTGGAAAAGGCCATCTGTGAGAAAAGCTCCATTTCACAAGATGATCCTCCTTAAAGGGGATCAACCTTTTTTTATTCGCATGGATCATCCAGACTATATGTTTCACCCCCCAAGTGCAAGGGTTTTTATCAAGCATCAGATTTCCCTGAAAGTGGATGCCTTATAGTTTATTGGACCAGCAGAAGCTTTGCACTACAGCTAATGATATGTACTAGAAAGCACAAATACAATACTTGCCTTGGCCACCAACATAACTAGTACAACATAATCTTACTAGTCTTGGTAGTTACAAGTTGTAAACACAAAATGTGTGTGAATAATTAAGGTTTGAAGGAAAATAAACAAAAACAAGTAATTGTAAAGAGCGTTTGCTTAAGGCTGAAGCCAATGAGGAAATAATGCACTGAGATCCATAGGTTTGCTAATGGTTTCTCTCCAAAAGAAAATAACAAAGTGTGGCGAATAAATTACAACTGTGTATCGATTAAATTGCAGTTCTATGAGTATGGTTATGCATGACATAATTTCATATAGGCATCACGTACACACATTCATAGACCATGGTATGCGGAATACTTGATCCCAAGACCACTATCTGATTGCATGTAGGAAGCAAGTGACATCGAACACACCCATCGGAAATAGGGTGCTGATCTGCACCGATGCGCCGACCCAACTGTTGGGCCGGTCCAGCACTAGTTGTCCGATGCGCGAGTCGGGGTCGTCAAATCTGCTTGATCAAGATCCCTCTGAAACAATCCTCCCGCACCGCACCGCACCCGCCCCTCGCCGCGCCGCACCACACCACAGCAGGCTGCACCTCGCCGCGCCCCCGCCCCTCACCGTAGGCTGCACCTCGCCACACCCGCACACCTCGCCGCACCGCACCGCGGGCTGCCTCCCACCGGCCATTGACCTCGCAGCACCCATCCCCCACCCCGCCACGGATGGCAGCTAGCCACCTTCGCCGTCAGCCGTAACTTAGTGATGAAGTTCATCACAACTCTGTCGCTGCCGGCCATCGACACATGCAAAACTCACCGCAGTTGTAGCTAATCCATGAACGCTGCCGGAACTCGCCGCCGCGCATGAAGCACCATGGCCTCGCGAATGGATGTAGCAAAACACATCGCCACTGGTCGCAAAAGACGAGGTTGTTGCAACAAAAATGTTGTTCCCGTTGTCGCTGATCACACCTCGGTCGTAAAAAAGCACCATGGACGCATGAATGGATGTAGCAAAACACACAGACGATAGTAGCAAAAAATTGACACGGTTGTAGCTTTTCCCACAATGGTTGAAGCTTTTCCCCTCTATCGTGGAATCTTTTCTGTAAACGATTAAATTTTTTTTCGTTTAGAGCAGCGCCTGGGTGAAATCTTCCTCTATCATTTGGTTGCTGCAAAATCACAGAGAGACACAATGGCCGTCGTCGAGGAAGATTTCTCAATCTCTGGTTGAAGCTTTTTCATCTGCGGTTGCAGCTTTTTGTCAAACGGTTGTAACTTTTCCTGTATTTTGTTGTCTGGTTGAAGCTTTTTTATCTATTGGATGTAGCTTTATGTGTCCATGGTTGCAGCACGGGAAAACGCTGTTTGCAACTCTCCCAGAAGCCCGGTTGCAGCTCCTCCCCATGGCCATGGTTGTAGCATGGGCACCTCAGTCCTCCAGGAATTTTGCCTGTCGACGGTTGTAGCAAAAGGGGAAGAGAGGAGGAGGAAAAGGGAAGAGAGGGAGAAGGAAGAAAAAGGAGGTGGGAAGGCGAGCGGGGCTGCAACCTATATTCATGGCCGATGGCGAGCTGCTCCACGTGCTACAATGCGGGAGACGAGATGGGGTTAGACGGCCGGCGGAAGGAAGAAGAAGCAAAGAAAAAAGGAAAAAAAAGGTGAAAAATGTTTGGGTCAACTAAGCGCGTGCGTGCCAGCATATCCCGCGTGTGACAAAAGGAAGCGACCGGCCGAGAGAGCTTTGGTCGGCGCACTGGCTCCAAACACTTACCTCGGAAATAAGACCCACGTAGACATCAACACGTTGGGCCGCAAAGATAACATTGGCTAACCGCAGACCAAGTGGGTGCTAAGTGACAGAGCAAATGACGCACTTTTACCTAGCATACTACGTTGGCACGTATCCAGCTAAAAAACACGTTGGCACGTCCAAGAAGACAATAAAGAATACATGAGAGAAAATCCAATGGGGCAACCCATTTCTTCCACTTGCGTCCGTTTGGGTCGGCACAGACACAAAAGTCGGTGCAACGTGCTGACCCAAACGGACGCGCGTCCGCATTTTGTTCGTGGGCGATCCATTCCCGACCCATTTTTGAGCCGGATTTGCATCGGCGCGGACACGAGACGGGCGCACGCTGGCCTTCTCCTTCCCTGGGCCCGCTGGTCGGTGGCACATTGGCCTCCCCCATCCAACAGCAACCACATCCGCCTCTTTCATCGTCGCCGCCGCCGTCCATTTTCCGGTGACTCTGCCAGCTGCCGGCGGCCGCAACATCCTCTGAGCAACACCTCCCACGTCGCCCGCCACCGCCGTCTTGCCACCGGGGAACCGACGGCTTCCCGCCCCTGCTCCCACCTCGACACAGCCGCGACCGTGACCAAGAAGCCGCCTCGCCGTCCCTGGCCAGATCCTCACCGGTACGCTCATCGAATGCTGGCAGAGCAGCTAGCTGGTTCATGTGTGTTGTGACTCCCATTGACGTCCATCTTCTTCATCGACGCCCGCAAGCTGTTTGATAGTTTGCCAAGGTACAAAATGGACTCCACCGACGAGTTCGTTTTTCACAATTTCCTTTGCGACTCTGACGATTCGTCGTCCGATGACGAGGAGGAGATACTGGCTGCCGTGTTGGTCCATCACCACCTCAGTAGCCAGTGCCCGGCATTCCGTGGCTCCATTCCAGGCCACCTTCCGGCATTGAATCGCAACCGGGAGAGTGGACATTTCCTACTTTGGAGTGACTACTTAGATACAACAAATCTGTTGTTCAAACATCAAAAATTCCGCCGCCGTTTCGGTATGAGTAGGCATCTTTTCAACCGTATTAGACAGGGGGTGGTCCGCTATGATCACTACTTCGAGGGCAAAGAGGATGCCGTTGGAAAGATTTGTTTCCCCTCTTATCAGAAATGCACTTTCGCCATCCGAATGCTTGCATACGGAGTGCCAGTGATTTCATAGATGAGTACGTCCATATGAGCGAGTCTACATGCCTAGAGTTCCTGTATAAGTTCTGCATGGCTGTTATTGCTGTGTTTGGCCCTGAGTACTTGAGAAAACCGACTGCTGAAGATACAACCCATTTGTTGGCGATGAATGCCAGCAGGGGTTTCCCAGGGATGCTTGTCAGCATAGACTGTATGCACTGGGAGTGTAAGAACTGCCCTTCTGCTTGGCAAGGGTAGTATAAGGGCCATGTTAGGGCGGACACTGTCATACTTGAGGCCGTGGCGTCTCAAGATCTCTGGATCTCGCACTCTTTCTTTGGCATGGCCAGATCACACAATGATATCAACATGCTTCCGCGCTCGCCAGTGTTTGCTAGGCTTGCCGAAGGCAACAGCCCACCGGTGAACTTTATTGTCAACGGCCACAACTACCACTACTAGGAAAAGGCCTACTAATGGCGCACCGGTTTTGCCTACTAATGGCACACTACCGGTGCGCCATTAGTATCACCCCACTAGTATTTTTTACTAATGGTGCACCACTGGTGCGCCATTAGTATCTGGTATACTAATGGCGCACCACGCAGTGCGCCATTAATTTTGCCCACAGTACGCCACTAGAGTCTGCTATACTAATGGCGCACCACACGGTAGTGCGCCATTAGTAACAATTTTTTTAATTTTCTTCTTAATCTCAGGTCACTATTTCACATATGAGATATCCAACACATATATAGATATATACAACAAGCATCCATATAACAATCATAGCCAACACACAAGTTCCATCATATATACATACATAGACAACACATAGTGCCATCGTTACATATTACAAAAGTTTCACATTGTTCATCCAACACCATTATCCATCAATTCACAAAAGTTTCACATTGATACAAAATAAAAACACAAATGGAAAAGAAGCATTCCATCCATGCAAGCTTCCGTGAATTAAATCAAATCTGCAAAATGATAAACAAGAAGTTAGAAGAAGAAGAAGAAGAAGACTAGAAGAATACTAGAAGAAGAAGAACACTAGAAGAAGAATAAGAAGAATTTTCGAAAAGAAGAAGAATAAGAAGAAGACTATAAGCTTATTATGTAAACTTGATCATTTTGTGCTAACATAAGTAATTTTGGAGCTAACCTATAGGAAACTAAGCATATAAGCTCTAAGTTAGCATAGTAGAGCCAACTTAGGTAAAATGAAGCTAACCTATGTCATTTTGGAAAAGAAGAAGAATAAGAAGAAGACTATAAGCTTATTATGTAAACTTAATCATTTTGTGCTACCATAAGTTATTTTGGAGCTAACCTATAGGAAACTAAGCATATAAGCTCTAAGTTAGTATATTAGAGCCAACTTAGGTAAAATGAAGCTAACCTATGTCATTTTGGAAAAGAAGAATAAGAAAAAGACTATAAGCTTATTATGTAAACTTGATAATTTTGTGCTAACATAAGTTATTTTGGAGCTAACCTGTAGGAAACTAAGCATATAAGCTCTAAGTTAGCATATTAGAGACAACTTAGGTAAAATAAAGCTAACCTATAGGAAACTAAGCATATTAGTGATAACATAGGTAACTAAGTATATATATATCATTTTGGAGATCTGACATACCTGACAAAGTTCTGTTCTCATGCATTGTTCTTCTCCTTCTCCTTCCTCAGCCTGATGTGCCAAGAGCGGCCAGGCAGTGGAGGCAGTGGAGGTAGTGGGATGTAGTCTTCTACCACAATTGGCGTGGTCATGTCGCCCAGCTGTGGGATCGTCGGTGCCACCACCGGGGCGTGGTCATTGTCAGGCACCACCACCATCG
Source organism: Triticum dicoccoides (assembly GCF_002162155.2). Classification (NCBI taxonomy): domain Eukaryota; kingdom Viridiplantae; phylum Streptophyta; class Magnoliopsida; order Poales; family Poaceae; genus Triticum; species Triticum dicoccoides. The sequence goes on from NC_041387.1 coordinate 79,530,915, forward strand.
CGAGGCCACCTTCAGGCATGACCATCGCTAGGTCATCCTCAGCCACCTCCATCTCTTGCCCATGGTCAGCCACCACCATCTCTTGCCCATGGTCAGCCACCACCATCTCTTGCCCTTGGTCAACCACCACCAGCGCTAGGTCATCCTCAGCCTGATGCCCATCGTCATCCTGCAGCTCCTCATCCCCACACTGCTCCTCTTCTCCCGCACTCCAGTCCAGATCATCCTTCTTGTTGTCTATGCTGCTGCCAGAATCGCTGCTGCTTTCACTACAGCCAGAATCGCTGCTGATTTCGCTACAGCCATAGTCGCTGCTGCTTTGGCTGTAGCCAGTGTCGCTGCTGCTGCTCCCATTACCTGTCCAAATGCAACAATGACCGTTAACAATCGATGTGAGACAAATCCAAATGTAGAGGAATAAGAAGAGGCAGAACGTACCGGCATCATCATCGTCAGCGTAGCGCATGCCACACATAGTCGCGTTGAACACCTTCACGATGAGCATGGTGGTGGCGTCATCGTACCTGAAGAGAAGGAAGTACCCCAGTCGCAGGTCGTAGGCACGGTAGAACTTGTCCCACCCATGAGACAAGTACATGTGGCTCTCCTTGATCACCAACTCCACATCCCACTGCCTGCGAAACCTGCTGCCGGCCTATCGCAGCTTCACATTATTTGGCGGATCTTCACCCATCAGCATATTCATAAAACTGTCAGACAGCCTCTGCAGTTTGGGACAATGAGTGATGTGCAAACAACAAATATCATAATGAGATGGGTGAAGGGGAGATCTCTCGTTTTATATACCTGCGTCATGGATGATACTGAAGTCTCAAGTATGATAGTGAAGAACTCGGAAGCATCCAACTCGTACTGCGGTGTCGCAGAGCGGCGGTGGTTGCTTCCCGCCATCTCTGATAAGCAGCAGAAGAGACCAATTAGTACCCTTGCAACAGATCATAAAACATGCATGATAACAGGCATTAGTCGCAAGTACCCCATATGTCCTATTTTTAGCAAAGTAATGCTAAAATTCACGGAAAATTTCAGCATGACCTTTGCTAAAAATAGGACATATGGAGTACCCGAATTTGCCGGAACGGAAGTTAATCGACATTCTGGCAAACTCAAGGGCCTCTCAGGGTACCTGCAAAATCATTATCCCAGGTGGACAAGGCAATGTGCTACTTGCTTAAATCTCTGTCCAATATTTACAAGACAAACAACAGGTGGCAAAGCCCAGTGTTAAAAAAAAAGGCCTCCATCACAACATGGAAAATACGTTGGCCTCTGAAGAGGTGAAACAATATATGCATCTCCAGGCAGTATCATTCAACATTTTGGACAAACCACTACAAGCAATACTGGATCAGATACAAAAAGAATGTGAGAAAATGCAGACAAATACTAATAGATTGAGGTGTTTAACTTGTGGTGCTCTCTGTGCTATACAGACATGTATTCTTGACAAACTAGTACAAGCAATGGTGGATCAGATACAGAAGCAATATGATATAATATAAATAAATGCACCCAATAAAAAAAGTACCCATCAATGAGCCTTGTCAAAATGGATTGTTTGACGCATAAAACCGAACTCAGTGCATAAGCAACCAGTGTCCCTTGCCATCATAGAAAAAAGACAGAACCATACAAAGAATTGAACAGTTTATCATAACAGCGGAACACTGATGGTCTGGTATGGCAAGCATGCAAGCTGTAAAGTTACAACACTATAACTGTGAAAAGAGCATAGTCCAGCCAAACATATCACACAAATTCCACTAAAATATAACCTAAGCCACACAAAACAAGTAATGAAACCTCCACCAAGAACAGAGCCATACTATAGCAGCAAGACTGTAGTAAGAAAGAACCAATTCCCAAGTCCCAAAATTACTCATGGTACAAAGGCACATGCAAATCCTTATGCAAGAAGTGTAGATTACAAAAGCTAGACACTCATCACTATAGTAGACGACAGCAACTGTAGAATCACCAACACTGAAAGTCAAATCTATGGGTACCATGAAAAGAAGTTAACATGGACAGCAAGGAGCTGACACAAAACGAATATAGCCTAATTTAGCTAAGAAAACCCTCAGGTTGTAGTAGCAGATACTGCTCTAAAACATGTGATCCTTTTTGCACGCTAGGTTTAGTTAGTGTTACCTGCCAAGTGCACATGTGACAGTAGTTCTAGCAAGCAATGTTGCTAAAGTGTCGTGGGAAAACTGTCGATCCACGAACACCTATGGGACCGGAGCCCCTTTCGGTTCGGCGGGGGGCAGAGATCGCACGAAGAGCAGATCGAGGCGAAGCACACGAGCAGTTTTACCCAGCTTCGGAGCTCTCCGGAGAGATAATACTCCTACTGCTGCTTCTTTGTGTATATTCAGTGTTTCCAATGTTCAGAACCTAGCGTGGGCGCTTCTGCCTCCCAGGATCCCAACTTCCGAACCCCCCTCTACGTTGCGCATGGGCCTCCTTTTATACGCTAAAAGGGGTCACCGACAGGTGGCAACGTAGACGAGGGTAAAAGTGGAAAAGGAAGTTGCGGTTGGTGCAACTACCTGAACAGTGCTTCCTACCTAACCATGACGGCAGGGGACAAGGGCATTAAATGTCTATCTATGTCGCCTAAACAGTGCAAAAAGGGACCGTCAGGGGTGCCACCGTTCGCCACGATGGCGATTTTGCCAGCGTTGCTGGCCACCATGCACCCCTGGCTGCACAGCCTCCCGCCACGCGCCCCGGGAAAGAGCCCCAGGGTGACACGTAGGTGGATGTGCTGGAGCACTGGTACAGGATGGTTGCTTGCCGCGGCAAGTGCCTTGCCGCTGTTGTTGTCTTGTCGCGCCCGGGAGCTTGTCGCTCGCCGGGCCTTGCCGGGACGCGTGGCGCATCGCGCCAAGTTCCTTGAAATGCGTTGGTTGACCTTCCCGGCAAGCTCCTCTTGCCGGGGCCTTGCTTCATTGACTTGAATATTTGGTTCCTGAACGGCCGGTCGGCCTTCCCGGCAAGCTCCTCTTGCCGGGGTCTTTGTGTCCTTGAATGGTTCCAAGGGAACCCTGGAGGATCTTGGCGGTCACCCGGCAAGCCTTGCCGCGGTGTGCTGCGACTGCCCATGCACAAGTTCGGGATACTATAGTACCCCTACTCTAGTACACCGACAGGAGCCCCTGGGCCTGGGCCACACACGGTGCCGAGCGCTGTTGGGCCAGGCCCAAAATAGAGCACGGGCACTCGCGGCTTGGGTTACGCCGCAACTGACTCTACCCCCACCACGCCCTCCCCAACGGCACGCGTCGAATGCGGCATCGTGGGAGCGATCGTGGGGGGATTCTTTAATCGGAAGGGCGAAACATCCGCCCCCTTCCTCTTTATAAGCAGGGGAAAACGGGGGCAGTCCGTCCACCCTGCCGTCACTGCCTCCAATCTCAAAAGCTCCACCGCTCTCCCCTTCCTCTCGAATCCAAGAGAGAGCAGCGCTCCGCCCCCCATCGCCTCCAGCACCATCAATGCCGTCGGCCTCCCTCACCACCCCCGCCATGGCTCCGAAAGCCGATAAGGGGAAGGGCGCGAAGTCGGCCGAGGCGCAGCGGCTCGCGGCGCTGCGGAAAGAGCGGGCGATCTTCTCCCCTCAACTCGGCGCGAAGGAGCTGAGGGAAGACTTCTATTTGTTCTGGTCGACGGAGACGCGGGCGCATCCGCGCACGAGGGTGCTCCCGGCCGCTGCATCTGAAGTAGCGCCAAACGGGTATCCATTCTTCGCATTGTTCTTTTATTGCGGACTGTTCTTTTCTCTCTCCTCCGCCCCTCAAATCCATCTGCAGAGCCGACGAAGATTGAGGCCGCTGATGAGGGGAGCTCGCGTGGCAACACTGACGACGCCGCCGCCACCGAAGGAGAGGCCGGTGCCGACGAGTCCGTCGGCGAGGAGGCCGCCAAGGCTGCCGCCGCAGATGCAGGCGAGGGGTCCGGCGGTCGTACTGACGGCCCCGAGGCTGCAGGAGCGCCAGGCGCTACGCCGACTGCCGAACCCTCTGCCGCTGCTGCGGTGCCAGGCTCCGAAGAGGCCCAGCCCAGCGTCTACTTGAAGGCCGGAGACGGTATCTTCATCAATCTTCCCTGGGCGTCGAGCTCCAGGGCACCGGTTGAAGGAGAAAGCTTCGACGAGGAGCTGCTTGCCTCCGCCGGGCTGTCGTTGGTCGACACGCCAGGCAGCAGCGATGAGCCCGAAGAGGAGCGGCTGCTGCGGAGGTTGACTTCGCTCTACCGCGCCCGGCAGGCCAAGATGGCCTCCCGGGAAGCGCTTGTCGTGAAGGCTGGCGTGGACTTGGAGAAGCGCACGGAGGAGCTCCGAAGCGCCAACCGAGAAGCTCTCTGGTCGGTGGCACAGGAGCGGGAGCAGCTTGCCGAGGAGCGCACGGCCTACCTCCTTGAGAAGGCCGAGGGTGAAGAACAACAGCGGCTGGCCGCCAAGAAGCAGGCTGCGCGGGAAGGCGAGCTGGTGCAGCGGAAAGCCTACCTCGATAGCTATGAGGAAGAGCTTGTCGGGCGCGAGCAAGGACTCGGCGGGGCTCTCAAGGAGGCAAAGGACGCCGGCGCAACTGCTGAGGCCGCCAAGGAGGAGTTGCATATGAAGTTGACGCAGTTGGAGGCTGATCTGAAGGCGAGTGGCGAAGAGCTTGCCGCGCTCAAGCGCGAGTGCGAGAAGGATGCTGCTGCTCATGGTGAGCTGCAGGGTCTTCTCGCTGAGAGGAGCAAGGAGCTCAGCGCCGCCAAGGACTCCAATGCTGATCTCGAGCTGAAGCTGGCCACGCTGACCCGGACGCTGGATAGCGCCAGGGAGCGAGAGGTGACCTTGGCGGAGAAGGTCAACGCTGACGCAGAACTACTGGCGAGTATTGCCGTCACCCAGAACTCATTCAGGGAGACGGTAGAGCACTGGACCGAGGGTCTGGTGAACATCGCCGCAGTCATTGATGGAGAGTTGGCGCAGCTGGGGATGGAGGACTTTGGATATCCTTCCGACGAGCATCTCCAGCCCAGCGCCAAGCTTAGCTTATTCTTCAAGGGCGTGGCGACGGCCCTCCAGCGGCTCCGGGAAAGGATCCCAAAGCAGCTGGCTGACGAGTCGCACCAGATCTGCGCAGGGGCTCTCCAGAAGGTGTTGGTGAAGGTGGCCTATTGCAACCTAGGCCTCAACCTCACCAACGTCCTCAGGTCCCTACCGGCAGATGCTGATCTGGAGGCGCTCAAGGCCCTTGTCGCACCCATTGTGGACAAGGTGAGCGAAATCAAGAGGGTTGAGGGCGATCGTGTAGACTAGGCAACCCTTTGTATCTTTTCCTTGTCGCTGCAACGTTATGTTACGAGAACCATTAGTTAGGGCTGTGACAAGCTCATTTTATGTAATATGACTCTGTTTTGGATATCAATTGCAACGTTATTTCCTTTACTTGATTCCTTGCTCTGTATGCTTTTACCCTGCGCTTTTAGGGAACTTGCCGGCGCAGGCACCTGGGCCGCGAGCGCTGAGTGCGGAACGTCAGCAGCCTGCTGGTGGTGCTGCTTCCGGCAAGAAACCTTATCGCAAGCTAGCTGCAGCTCACTTAAGTTGTTGACCGGACTCGAAACAAAATAAGGGCGCGACTAGCTGCGAGTTGGTTCCTCCGCGCACAGGTTTTCCATACAAAGCACGATCGTTCAAGGAGAATAACTTAAAAACTTAAAAACTGATTGCTCAAACTTTGGCAACTTAGCTTTTCTGTCGTCTGCTTCCCGGCAAGGCGAATCTTCCTTGAACAAGACCTTGTTGGCATCCTTATCTTCTCCTTCCCCCCCGGCAAACTTGTGTGCGAGGGACTCTTCCTTTCCTTTGATAAAAAGAAATAAGAGAAAATAAAGGTATGGGGCCTTATGGCTCGTTATTGCTTACCGGAGCAGGTGCTGCACAAAGTGTCAAATAACGTATGCAAAAATAGAAAGCATATAATTGATAAGATGTGCGAAGCACATTAGTTTTATTTCTGCACGGGCTCTGCGCCTAGCTTCGTACAAAGGATTACATGCAACAGCGACAAGACTCGTACGAAAAGTGGTTGCCGGAACGGGTTCCGGCAACCGCGCCCTACGGGTAAAACTTACAAAGATGCTCGATGTTCCAGGAGTTGCTCACCGGAATGCCATCTTCGGTCTCAAGGCGGCCGCGCCAGGCCTCGTGACTCGTTTCACCCGATAAGGGCCTTCCCACTTCGGCGTCAACTTGTTGGAATTCTTGGCGGACTGAACACGCCGAAGAACAAGGTCGGCTTCCTCGAGACTTCTGGCATTAACTTTGCGGCTATGGTAGCGGCACAAAGCTTGCTGGTATCGAGCAGCTCGTACAACATCCTAAAGACGGTCTTCCTCAAGGAGCAGCGCGTCATCTTGTCGCAGCTACTCTTGCTCGAGCTCGTCATAAGCGAGCACTCGAGGTGATCCGTATACGAGGTCCGTGGGGAAAACTGCCTTTGCTCCATAGACTAGAGCGAAGGGTGTCTGTCCAGTGGCTCGATTTGGCATCGTTCTGATCGACCAAAGAACCACCGGCAGCTCCTCGATCCATTTTGTTCCGCACTTGTGCAGCCTGTCGAAAGTTCTGGTCTTGAGCCCGCGCAGCACTTCAGCATTTGCCCTCTCCGCTTGACTGTTGCTTCTCGGATGAGCAACAGAAGCGAAGCAGACCTTGGCGCCAAGATCTTGGACGTACTGCATGAAGGTGCGACTCGTAAATTGTGTGCCGTTGTCGGTGATGATCCTGTTTGGGATCCCAAAACGGCAAACAATCGACCTGAAGAACTTGACTGCTGACTGTGCCGTCACCTTCCTCACTGGTTCCACTTCCGGCCACTTTGTGAACTTGTCGATTGCGACGTACAAGTACTCAAAGCGCCCGACAGCTCGAGGGAAGGGGCCGAGGATGTCGAGCCCCCCAGACCGAAAATGGCCAGGATAAAGGGATCGTCTGGAGAGCTTGAGCTGGTTGGTGTATCTGCTTGGAATGGAACTGGCACGCTTCACACTTGGTTACTTGTGCAGTTGCATCCTGGAGGGCTGTCGGCCAAAAGAAACCTTGCCGGAAAGCTTTGCCGGCAAGTGCTCTGGCGCCAATGTGGTGACCACATATGCCTCCATGTATCTCTGCCAACAGCTTCTGTCCATCTTCCCGGTGAACACACTTCAGTTTCACACCGTTGAGTCTTCTTCTGTACAGTGTGTTGTTAACAAACTGGTACATACTTGACTGCCGGGCTACTCTTTCCGCTTCTTCTTGTTCTTCGGGAAGTTCTCCTGTCTGAAGGAAGTGGACAATCTGCTGCGCCCATGCTGGAGCTTGCGGCTCGACAACAAGGACTAAAGGCACATCTGCTGCTGCGGGAACACCCGCTTCTACGGCGAGAACCTGTGGTTCAGCCGGAGCTTGATGTTCCCCGGCAAGCTTGCCGGGGCAAAGCTTGTCAGGAGCGTCTGCTTCAACGATACAAGCCCTAGGACTTGTCGGAGCAGACTGCTCCTCAGATCTCTTGGCGTTGATCTTGGGGACTCTCTTGGCCGCGGCTTCAGGGAGCTCTGCCGGAAAGTAGTCACCAGAAATCAACTTCCTCTTCTTGCTCTGTCCAGTCGATGGCGTCACGGATGGTTGAGTTAGCTTGAGCACAAAGACCCCTGGTTCCACAGGTAACTTCAATGCGACGCACTTTGACAGGCCATCGGCTATGTCATTCTGAGCCCTTGGAACATGTTCCATCTGCAGGCCATCAAAGTGCTCTTCTAGCTTCCTCACTTCATCAACGTAAGCTTCCGTCAATGGACTCTGATAATTCTTGTTGACTTGTCGGACGACAAGCTGCGAGTCACCCCTGACAATAAGCTTCTTGATCCCAAGTTCTGCCGCGATTCTGAGGCCGGCAAGCAAACCTTCATACTCTGCAGTATTGTTCGTTGCTTGCTCCTTGGGAAAGTGCATCTGGACTACATACTTGAGGTGCGCTCCGGTGGGTGCGACAAGCAGCACGCCCGCACCGGCGCCTTGCAGCGAGAAGGCACCATCAAAATACATCAGCCACTCTTTGCTCGCTTCCTCGACTGGGATGCTCGTCTCTGGAATTTCTTCATCTGGTGTTGGCGTCCACTCTGCTATGAATTCCGCCAACGCTCTGCTCTGGATAGTTGCAGTACTCTCAAACTTGAGGCCGAAGCTTGACAGTTCTAGTGCCCACTCGACTATTCTGCCCGTTGCTTCTGGATTTTGCAGTATCCTCTTCAACGGGAAACGAGTGACAACTGTTATCTCATGTGCTTGGAAGTAATGGCGCAGCTTTCTCGAGGCCATGAGGAGGTCGAAAAGCAACTTCTGCACACCAGAGTACCTTGACCTAGCCCCCTGCAGAAGGGAACTGACAAAGTAAACTGGGCGCTGCACCATCTTCTTCTGCACCTCATCAAGCGTCTGCGCAGATCTATCCTTGTCGGGACCAGAGCTTGCCGGTGAAGCCCCCTACTTGTCGCTGGATGCATCCGCCTCGGTTGCTAGCTCATTGTCCGCCTCCCTCTCCGCTACTAACGCAGCACTAACCACTTGATTGGTTGCCGCTATATACAGTAGCAACTTCTCTCGTGGCTTAGGTGCGACAAGTATTGGAGTGGAGGACAGGTATCTCTTCAAGTCGTGCAGCGCAGCCTCCGCTTCCGGAGTCCATTCCATTGGACCTGCCTTTTTCAAAATTTTGAAAAATGGCAGGGCGCGCTAAGCAGATCTAGAGATAAACCTGCTGAGAGCAGGTACGCAACCGGCAAGCCTTCGCACATCCTTGACGCGCTTTGGTGCTTCAATCTGCTCAATGGCCTTGATCTTGTCGGGGTTTGCTTCAATTCCTCGCTGCGACACGAAGAACCCGAGAAGCTTGCCGGAGGGGACTCCGAACACGCACTTCTCGGGGTTGAGCTTGAGGTTGATCTTGCGCAGATTTGCAAAGGTCTCATCTAAATCTTGTATCAGAGTAGCCTTGTCCTTGCTTTTGACCACTATGTCATCCATGTAGGCTTCTACATTTCTGTGTATCTGTGGATCAAAAGCATGATGGACTACCCTCACAAATGTTGAACCAGCATTCTTTAATCCGAAAGGCATTCATACAAAACAGTACGTGCCACACGGGGTGATGAATGTGGTCTTCTCTTCATCCTCTTCGGCCATGAAGATCTGATGATATCCTGAGTATGCATCATGAAATGAAAGCAAATCACATCCGGCCGTGGAGTCAACAATCTGGTCGATGCGCGGCAAGGGAAACGGATCCTTGGGACAGTCTCTATTGACATCGGTGAGGTCTATACAAAGGCTCCATTTTCCATTTGCTTTGCGCACGACTACAGGATTGGCTAGCCACGTAGGATGGAGCATTCCTCTGACAAGGCCTATTGCTTCCAATTTCTTGATTTCTTCTGCTATGAATTCTTGGCGCTCCACTTCTTGTTTCCTGACTTTCTGCTTGACGGGCTGCGCATGAGGGCAGACGGCAAGGTGGTGCTCAATTACTTCCCTGGGAACACCGGGGATGTCAGACGGTTGCCATGCAAACACGTCGACATTCGCCCGCAGGAAAGCAACGAGCGCGCTTTCCTATTTAGGGTCGAGCGTGGCACTGATGGTGAAGGTAGCACCAGTGCCGTCCTCCTTGGCGGACACCTTCTTGGTCTCTGGTGGAGCTGCTATCACCTTCTTACACTTGCCGGTGGAGCTCGATGGTGCGTCCTCGACGGTAGCGCAGCACTCCGAAGAGGTGCGCTTGCCGGAGTGGGCATCAGAGCTCTTGCCGGACTTGGTCTTCTTTGCCCTAGGAGCTTCAGCAGCAAGTGATCTGCGATCTGCTGCGGCTGCTGCTTCCCGGTAGATCTTGTCGGCGCAGATAAGAGCATCTTTCTTGTCGCTAGGGACAGAGATGACACTTATCGGGCCTGGCATCTTCAGTACATTGTAAGCATACTGAGAGGCTGCCATGAACTTGGCGAGCGCCGGACGGCCAAGGATTCCATTGTAGGGCAATGGAAAGTCAGCGACATCAAACGTGACCCTCTCAGTCCTGAAATTCAGCTCGCTGCCGAATGTTACTGGCAATGTGATCTTTCCCTTCGGCTTGCTCCTTCCCGGGTTGATTCCTTGGAATGTGCCGGTCTCTTCGAGCTCGCTGTCAGGGATCTGGAGTTTCTGGAGCACCGCGGAGGAGATCAGATTCAAGCCGGACCCGCCGTCAACTAGCATCTTTGTGACCTTGAGGTTGCGGACTGTTGGTGAGACCAACATCGGCAAGCATCCAACCGCAGTTATGCGATCAGGGTGGTCCTCAATATCAAAGATGATAGGCGTGCTGGACCACTTCAGAGGCCTGCGTGACTCAATAGGCGGTTCTGCTGCATTGACTTCCCGGGCCCACTGCTTGAGCTGGCGGTGTGAAGTATGCAAAGAAGCACCACCGTCAACGCACATGACCTCTGTGGCTTTCTGGAACTCCTGCTCATCGGTCTCATCATCCTCCATGTCTTCATCTTCATCCTCATCAACCTTGTCGCGGCCGCGGGGAGGCATGTCCCCTTGTCGCTGCTTGGCCTTGCCGCGGCGTCCTCCCCGGCTGGGACATTTCTTGCTAGCTCCTCCAGCACCTTCCTGGGCCTTCTCCTTGTCGCGTCGCTCGTATTCGGCCTTCTGCAGCTCAACAAGCTGCTCAACCTTCTTGCAACTCTGGAGATCATGGCCCTTGGTGTGGTGGATCTTGCAGTACTGCTTGTCGTTGCCGCCTTGCTTGTCGGCGGCCGCGGCAACCTCCTTGCCGGAGCTACCAACTTTGGCTTCCTTGGCGCTGGCTCCGTTGCCGGACTGTTCAATGACTAGAACGTCTTTGCCTTTCTTCTTCCTGTTGTTGCGCCGCCGATTTCTCTTTGCCGGGGCGGTCCCATCACTGACAGATCCTGCCGCTTCTGCATTCTCTCCGGGGAGCCTCCTCCCCTCTTCAGCACGTGCGCACTTGTCGGCCAGGGCATACAGCTCGCTGACGTCTCTGATCTTGCACATCGCCATCTCCTCCCTCATCCTGCGGTTTCGCACGTTCTGATGGAAAGCGCTGATCACCGCGGCAGGGTGGACATCTGGTATGTTGTGCTGCACGCGGCTGAATCTTTGAATATACTTGCGCAGGGGTTCTCCTTCTTTCTGGGCGAGCAAATGAAGGTCACTCTCTTGGCCATGAGGCTTGTGGCCGCCTGTGAAGGCGCCGACAAACTGATGGCAGAGATCTGCCCAGGAAGATATGGAGCCAACCGGCAAGTGCATTAGCCAAGATCTGACATTGGGCTTGAGTACCAGCGGGAAGTAGTTGGCCAGGATCTTGTCGTCCCGCCCCCGGCAGCTTGCACCGCGATGGTGTAGATGCTGAGGAACTCCGATGGATGCGTCTGGCCGTCGTACTTCTCCGGTACGTCTGGCTTGAAGTTCTTGGTGCTGGGCCACTGGACTTGCCGCAGCTCACGAGTGAACGCAGGGCAACCTACCGTGTATGGCAAGTCGCCTGGTTCCCCTGGCGCATGCATGTCGACAGCGGGCCCAGCGCGCTAGTCGGATTGACGCCGCGCTTCTCTTCGGCGCTCGATGCGAGTTCGAGCGTCTTCTTGTTGTCGTTCATGAAGAACTTGGCGCTGATCGCGGCGAGCTCATGGATCCGACGATGCAGTGGAGTCGCTGTCGACGTGGATCTGGCGAGTCGGCGATTTTGGCCTTCGGGATGGAGAGTGTACGGTGGTTGCACCCCCTCTAGTTTCGTCGCCATCGGCTCGCGCCTGGCAACCTTGCAGCGGTAGCGATGCGCTTGGTTGCCGTGGAGTGTCGCCGTTGGCGAAGCCGATGAGACTCTGGATGGTGGCCCTCCATTCGTCGATCTTGTCTGACGTTGGAGGGTAATCCAGGAGCAGTTGAGCTCGTGCCAGAGCTTCTGCTCGAGTGGTGGGTGGCAGTGGCGAACGGTGCGAGGAGCGGGATATGCTCGGACTTCTAACTAAGTTAGAAGGAGCAGCATCCCGTCCCGGCGACCGTGCCACGCTCGTGCCAGCATGCTGGCGTGCATGCTGATCTTGAGTTCCCTGAGATCCACCAGCTTGATCCTGGTCTAACGAACGTATGGTACGGCGAATACCATGACGTTGTTGGTCCCGCGCCTCCTGAGACGGGCGCGGTGCATGGACGGACATCGAGGTCTGCAGAGCCTTGTCCTTGGACCTGGCAGCACCGTGGGCTCCCTCGCCGATGTCCTTTCTTCCTCCGGCGTCCACCCCACCACCCGTTTGCTCCGGTGGTGGTGGGATCGACGCGGATGGAACTGCTGCCTCCGAAGCCTTCTTCTTCGGTGGCATGTCGATGATGAAAATGAAGATTTAGCCCGTGTGAACGCCGGATCAGGTTCACACAATCTCGACGCCCCCTACCTGGCGCGCCAAAGATGTCGTGGGAAAACTGTCGATCCACAAACACCTATGGGACCGGAGCCCCTTTCGGTTCGGCGGGGGGCAGAGATCGCATGAAGAGCAGATCGAGGCGAAGCACACGAGCAGTTTTACCCAGCTTCGGAGCTCTCCGGAGAGATAATACACCTACTGCTGCTTCTTTGTGTATATTCAGTGTTTCCAATGTTCAGAACCTAGCGTGGGCGCTTCTGCCTCCCAGGATCCGAACTTCCGAACTCCCCTCTACGTTGCGCATGGGCCTCCTTTTATACGCTAATAGGGGTCACCGACAGGTGGCAACGTAGACGAGGGTAAAAGTGGAAAAGGAAGTTGCGGTTGGTGCAACTACCTGAACAGTGCTTCCTACCTAACCCTGACGGCAGGGGACAAGGGCATTAAATGCCTATCTGTGTCGCCTAAACAATGCAAAAAGGGACCGTCAGGGGCGCCACCGTTTGCCACGATGGCGATTTTGCCAGCGTTGCTGGCCACCATGCACCCCTGGCTGCACAGCCTCCCGCCACGCACCCCTGGAAAGAGCCCCAGGGTGACACGTAGGTGGATGTGCTGGAGCGCGGGTACAGGATGGTTGCTTGCTGCGGCAAGTGCCTTGCCGCTGTTGTTGTCTTGTCGCGCCCGGGAGCTTGTCGCTCGCCAGGCCTTGCCAGGACGCGTGGCGCATCGCGGCAAGTTCCTTGAAATGTGTTGGTTGACCTTCCTAGCAAGCTCCTCTTGCCGGGGCCTTGCTTCATTGACTTGAATATTTGGTTCCTGAACGGCCGGTCGGCCTTCCCGGCAAGCTCCTCTTGCCGGGGTCTTTGTGTCCTTTAATGGTTCCAAGGGAACCCTAGAGTATCTTGGCGGTCACCCGGCAAGCCTTGCCGCGGGGTGCTGCGACTGCCCGTGCACAAGTTCGGGATACTATAGTACCCCTACTCTAGTACGCCGACATAAAGAGTATAGCACGTAAATTGGATCTTGGGCTATAAGTTTAGTGAACTACAGGCTACTGGGCTTCATGGCTATGAATATCTCACGGAGATTTTAATCTCTTCGCTACAGGGCTGATGCATCAATGTGCCTGGGCATACAAAGATTAGTATATAGTGAAGGACACTGTGCATGCTGGATCTCCTTTTTGTTAAACAATTCGGTAAACTAACTATGATCAGTTAACTGCATATCGAATTAACCAACTTATGATGACAAACTGAAGCAAGCTATAATCTACTACAATTACCACAAGATAGCAGAAGAACTCATCTAGCAATGCTAGTTGCTAGTAACCAAAGAAACTTCAAACGTGACTGGCTCATGGTTTTTTCGTTGTTATTAGATCAAAGCATTTAAAAATTGATGATTTGTTCTAACTACAGGCATGTACCACTTCTACACATTGTGTAGCTGCACATTCAGAACAAAAAAACACAGAAATTGCAACAAAATGTCACCTGTCAGGCTGTCACTTGAATTAAAAGAGGCAGGTATGTCCAGGGAAAAGATGTTGAGGATGCAGATCTGCTCGCTGGAGAGGAGGGCCGAGGGTTTGCTGCTTTAGGGGCATGTGGAGGGGGCAGACCCGCGGCTTGGTGCTCGGTGACGCTTGCGGGGAGGCCTGCTCGAATAGGAAGCGCACGAGGATGGTGGCTGCCGGTGGAGTGGCTCGGCGACGACGGTGGTGCTTCCTGTCAAACGGTGTGGTGGGCTCGCCAGAGATGGACGGGCTGCCATGAACAATTTTGTGTGGTTAGTTTGCTAGATATAAACTGCACAGTTCAGTAGCACGCATGCACACCTTCCTGCATCACAGGAACAATGGAGCCTGGATTGGTCAGCCCAAGCTGCCATGAATAACAATACTACATCAGAATGCATTGCCCAGGCTTCCAAAAACCTTGTTGCTCTTCCTGCCCCTTTCCCAAAACCTGCTGCTGTTCTCTCTCTCTCTCTCTCAAATTTTTGTAACCTTGAGTAGTGTAATGTTCAGAATTGTGTAATGTTCAAGGTTGTGTAATATTCAGACATGACTAGTTCTAACCCCATACAGAAACCCTAAATCCCCAATCCCTTCTAACCCCACAACGGTCGTTGAGCTCGCGCGGTGTGGTGAGCTCGCCGGAGAGGGACGGTCCCGGCACAGCGGTCGAGACTCTGAGCAGAGGTTGAGGGCAAGAGGAAGAAGAAGAAGAAGGAAGTGGAGGGAAGGGGCTCACCTGCAGTTGAGGGCGTACACGGCGCCGGCCGGCCGCCTTGGTCCCGGAGGAAGCCGCGGTCGTGCCGGATCCCTAGGGCTCGGGGCCGGCACAAGACCACGCTGGATCCCTAGAGGCGGTCATTGTCTCCTCCTCCTCCTCGTCCTCCTCCTGGTCCTCCTCCATCGGCACGGGGCGCGGGGGCATGGGGGCGGCGGCGCGGGGGAGCTGCAGT